>NC_041381.1:40038255-40095656 GCF_002162155.2 Triticum dicoccoides | reverse complement strand
TAAAGAGCAGGGATGGGGGATCGGCCACCCCACTCAGCCAATCAAGACGCGAAAGGCGCAGGGAACTGGGACCAACTCGTTGCCCCGGCCCGCAACGGCCCAGTTCCCCGCCTCCACCGTTCGCCACCCTGAGCGCGTGAGAACCACGTGGCAGACATGAGGACCGAGGCGACAGGTGAGGTGACCTCTCCCCACCCCATGATCATGGGGGGTGGACGCCATGAAGACCGGACCGTTCAGTAAACGGGCCGAGCCTCCACGCCTCCCTCCGTTTATGGGGAAGGCGCGAACCGCCCACTTTTACTACGTCATGACGCATGCCCGCAGAGCTCGGACCCACGCATGCCGCCCACGTCACACACGCCTCCCCACGCCAAGCCACGCGCGGGAGGCATGAGAAGTGCAACGCGTGAAGAAACTTACCGTGGTAAAAACTACCCCGCCTGCCCGCGCACCGTTTTTGGGCCTAGCCCAATGACGCGATTGCGCTTATGTGTGGCCCAGGCCCGGGGGCTCCTGTCGGTGTACAAAAAGAGGGGTAAACTTTTTGTACCCCTATAACTATGCACGGGCAGTCCGAGCCACAGACGCCACCGCACCGAGCAAGGCGAGGGAGGTGAGCCAAGGTAAGGCCGAAGCTCGAAAGAAGCAGAACGACGCCAGGACCAAGACCACAAAGAGTGAAGGGGACGAAGCGGACTCCCCCGGCAAGATCCTTGCCGAGGGGCGGTTTTAGCAAATCCGGCAAGACCCTTGCTGTGGCAGCTCGCCCCACACCTACGGAGCGAATCACCCTTGAGTTCACTGCCCCCGTGGGGCAAGGATTCGGGAGACATCCCCGCGGTGGCATGCAGATCTTTCTGAAGACATTCAAGATCAGATACACACTATAGAAGATGACGACCCTTGGCGGGATCCCAGCCAAGGGGGACCACAAGGCCCCCGGCAAGAGCCTTGCCGGGAGTAACAGCGGGTACCACGGCAAGACCCTTGCCGGGGCCCCGGCAAGACCCTTGTCGGGGCTACGGCGAGGCCCTTGCCAAGGGCACCCGTAGGGCCACCATCAGGCCCACGCCAATTCCAACCTCTACCACCGTTCGCATGCAGCCGCCCACCCAGCCAGCTGGCCAGGCACCTGCATGGCGGCAAGCGGATCTTCATGGAGACCCACCGCTGCGCCACCTCAGCTACCTGCCTGCCTACATGGCGCCACGGGCACCGCTGGCCAGGGCGCGTGTCGACGCGAAAGGGATCGGCGACGGACAAGACTGGTCTCTCCCCCGCCCCCGATAAAGCAAGGACACCTAAGCACGACACATTAAATGCGCCTTGTCATGTAATGCGAGGGATAAACTCGTATTGCTGTGCCCTTTCCACCTCCTGTGTGCCACTGTGGCAACCCCTTTTCCCTATAAAAGGAGGACCAAGGCGACCAGGAGGAGGATTCGGCTTTTTGGAGCTCCTCACGCCCCATTACTAGCTCAAGAACACAGATAAACAAATCATCAAGGCAGGAGTAGGGTTTTACGCATCCTCGCGGCCCAAACCTGGATAAAGAACCCGTGTGCTATCTGTTTGATCCGCCCTTCTCACAACCCCGCGCCCCGCAACCGTAGTAGGGATTCTCTTGATCCCATAGGTGTCGTCCTCGCACCGACATATGCGTACAAATAAACAAATCCTGAAGGATTGAAAGCAATTCCAGAAACAATTCAACTTCGTTTCGCCAACATGTTGGACATCCTTCATCCGGCTCCACCTGCCATGCAGCAATATTGAGTGCACAACACAACTTCAGGGAAAGATTCACCCCGGTCGTTGCACCACAGTGGTAATGACTAGTGAGCAGTCAAATCACAGAGCCCCACCTTCGCCACAGTAAGTTGCTCGGACGAAGCAACCATCATTTATCTGTTCCTTGAATCCGCTGGTACTCCCATATTCCCACAGTAATAAGTTGCTCGGGCGAATAAGCCATCACAATATCCGCTCACATGTGATGACCACAGGAGCTATCCATTCAGATTGCATGTTAAAAAAATAAAGGTCAATAACTAATGCAGCAAACTTAAAAAAAACTAATATGACACCTCGGGCCAACGCGGCCAGATCGCATTTTGCACGAGAGATTACACACCATGTTTCGTTGACATGTGGTCCCGTTCCAACATATCAGTGAGACGACGGCGAGTCCTTTTCTACTAGTATTTCCGAACGGACGTGTAGGCCGGGGCGCCTCTTTGTGTACCGTGGCAAACTGGCAACCGTCCACCGACTCTTCGCCTTTCCCTCTCGATTTGGAACTGCTGTCGCACGCTCTTCCTCTCGCTCCTCCATTTTCCTTCAGCCCTTCACCCTTCCTTCTGCCATTGTTCGATTGTCTTCTCCATGGAGGGAACAGGCCGGAAACGACCCCGTTATTCTTGCCCCGATCTGAAAGATGATGTGGTGGAGGAACTCATTGATCGGTGTGACGTCATCACCTCGGCTAGCATGGCATGTTCATTCAAGACCATTCTCGACTCAGCTAATAACATCATTAAAAGGAACCCAAGAGTCAAGGAGCGGTTTGATCTCCCCTATCTTCTTTGTCGTGACCCTGATGACTACTAGCGGGGGGACGACGGAGGCCTCGCCTTGTGCAAGTTGATGCCGCTTGATAATGATACATATGATGTTAAGATGCCATCGCTTGAGGGCAAGGATTGGGCAGGCGCAAATGGAGACAGGGTTGTTTATATTGGATACAACTGCGAGTGGGAACTTGTGAATGTGTACACTCGTCACCGGGTTCCACTTCAAAAAATCTCAGCAGACTGCCCAGAGGTTGAGCACACTGGTATTCTACGCACGTTCAAATACGATCATGGTGACTATCTTCTACGGAAGATAGCAATTTGTCGAGTTCCCAACCGCTCAGGGAATTACAAGAACTATGAAGTTGTTGCTATCTTCGACAAGCTTGTTGCCGTCCTTTGTGGTTTGACTCGATGGATATTGCACAAAAATCAGTTTCTATACACGGATGTGTACTATGATGCAATTCAACATGAGGGTCTTGTGTTTGGTTCCACCGCTCATGGCACTATTTTTGCATGGGATCCTCGTAGTTTCGATACGTTTGTCTTCCACCGTAATTATAATTGTTTCATCCACATGCATGCGGGTTAGCAAGTTTCCCTTTACTAATTAACCTTCTTCTGGTGTGTCCAAGGTCCTATGAACATTCCACAACCTATACTTGAAAAATTTTATAACCAAGGGGGAGATGACGATGGTGATGATCACGAGCATGAGGAGGAGCAGAACCTATATACTCAGTGGCACCTGGCAACTAATTTCGATGGATCACCTCTTCTTGTTTGTATACAGCGCACTGAGTTTGTTACTACTGAGGGAGCACGTGTTGTCTCCCATGGTCGCACTCTCTGGAGCTATTCCAACACCCGTTGCATGGTATTTGGGATGGATACTAGTGTGCTAGCGCCAACACCTTTTCCCTGGTACATAATTGATAGTCTTGGAGAAAAATTGCTCTTCCTTGGACAAAACTGTCCGCTGATGGTGAAAGGCTATCCAACTGCTGTTGACACAATGTTACTAGTACCATTTATGAGAAGCAACTGTGTCTATACCTCGGCCATTTGGGTGGTTCCCTACCTTGGTACTGATATAGTAGGCTGCTTTAGCCTGGATGATCAGCCCTGCGTTGGTTTCGAGATCAACAATAGATGGCCCGTCCCAGAGAATCACTTGTGGTTCAAAGCAAGAGTTTCCAACGCCGAGGATTGGTTGAGTTGAAGTTCATTTCATTGTTTGTTATTTTTTGTATGATGAAAACTTTAGTATTTATAATGTATCCTCGTTGTCGATGTGGGTTGATGACCTGTTGTATGTAATAAAATGATATGCCTGTGATAAACTTACTAAATTTATGAATGGCTTTCGAGTCGCTTCTCTGAGTGAGTGGTGCGACGAGGCAAAAAAATATTTTCCGAATACATAATTGTACGTGCATTGCAACAGGTTATCGGATGAGGCCAATCAACAATAGTAGTACACTATTTGTACTAGCTTCACATGCTTCGCGCGTCGGGCGGGTGTTTTAACTATAGCCATATGTTAATGTGTTCGCTGTACGTAACCAGCACCTCGAATCCTCGATACTAGTACTTACTATGTATGTAGTAGGAGTAGTAGGGTGGCATGGGCCAGAACAAGCATTCACGTCCAGGAGTACGGCCCACACCACCAGCACGACTTCCATCTGACACCATATTTCCTGGAGTCCGTGGTAGAGCAATCTCTTCAACCTCATCGTTTCTCTAACTCAGCCATCGCGCGGCGGGCGAGGTGGGGGTTTGCCGATAGTCGGTTTCCTCAACTGCGGTCCCACTTGTAAGGCCAACTCCAACGCTATATGAATATATCGATGTACTCTTCTTCCCAATACCAAAACTTGCATCCATTCCCTCCGTTCCACAATACATGCCTTCTATTTGTCAAAATATAGATGTATCTAGACATGTTTTAGTATATAGGTACATCCATTTTTTGACAAATGGAAGTCAAGTATTTTGGAACGGAGGGGGTACACAATAAATTTTTTAAGTTAGCACAACTAGTCTAATCCGAGAGCACAACCAAAGATTTGGTCAGGTTCTTCCTCCTTTTGCTGACACGTGGGACATCCAGCATCCAGGTCCTGTCATGCAAGAAAATAGAGTGGTAGTTGAAGCCACATGATGTGCATCTTGGGTTAAACTGTAAATAGAATATTACTACTCTTGAGTAACTCCAAAAGCGGCCACCGAAGATCTTTATCGGATTTGTTTTTCATCACCAGCACACCGAGGTGAAAGATGTGCAGGTTCAGTGGGTCCTCTTACGTTTTCTTTGACATGTGGGACCGCATGTGAGCAAACAGACGATGGGCTCGGCGTGTCCGCTAGCTGGCTAAGAAGAGAGATAGAGGAGGGCTGAGCACGGACTCCAGGAAATTTGTTCTATGTAACCAGCACCTTGATATTCGCGTGTGGTTGTTTCTATAATAAAGAAAAGGAGGTACCCCTACTTATGTTATTCCCACTACGCCTAGCGTAAGGTTAGTAGGTGACCTTGCGCTTGGCTATTCGCCTCTTCCGGAAGTCGATGGTTCTACAATAGTGTTGCTGGCAATCTGACACCAAATGAACTGCTGCACGTCCACCACCTATAAGCAAAAGTTTCTCCTCGTGCTGCGAGCCACCGTGCACACGTTGGAAACGGAGAAGGCGTAATCAAGCTTCTCATTGTTCTGTGAGTTGACGGGACACATCAAATTTATTTAGTACATACTCTCTCCAAAAAAAGTTGACCATGTCATTGCTACCATCCCGTGCTCCGTCGTTGAGTACGTGCACTATTCACGTGCCGTCGATGAGAAAAATATTGCGTAGGTGCCATCAAAGTGCACGACTCACTTACATACTGCTTATCCGATTATCTCCATTTTCTTCCATGACACGTGCACCTTGATGCTAGATGTCTCGCGTGTTGGGAAAAGGATGAACAAAGCTCACGTAAAAGAAAAGAGTTGAAGAGCATAGATTCCCGATGACCGAGAAGGAGCAAGGAACCTTGCGATGGAGTGTCTGCAAGGAACCTTGCGCGTTTTCCCCTCTTTTTTGCCGCCTGCCCACCTATAAACAAATAAAAGAACATGAACTTTTTGCTAACCACTAGAAACGGTACACCAGGATGCTAAGTTGAAGATGTTTTGTACTCCCTCTGTTCCCAAATATAAGTCTTTTTAGAGATTTCAATAAGGGACTATATACGAAACAAAATGAGTGAATCTACACTCTAAAATATGTCTACATACATTCGGATGTACAGGACAAGTCTATTTGAAATGGCTAGAAACACTTATATTTAGGAACGGAGGGAGTAGTTTATATTGAATTATTGAGAACCACGCAACAAGCCATGCATGTACAGGACACATGCAGCCACGCATGTACACAAGACAATGCACTAACTCCATCCGATCCAACTCATGCACATACGCGCACAACATGGAGCAGACAACACACGTACACAACACATGCATGCACACACGCTCGGCCGCAGATTGCACGTGAATAACACATGCATGCGCACATACTCGGCCGCATGGAGGCGTGTGCCATACGCGGTGACGTCCGGTTCGTCGTGCTACGGCGAAGCTCGCACGCAATGGCGCATACGCATCTCTTGCAGCACCTCTTTGTCGTCGTTGCTCAACTACTAGTCGGAGACGAAGACGACCGCAACCTCGGCCTTAGAGCTAGCACCGATGGAAAAACACGCACGCTGCACGCACACGAGCACATATGGAGTGCCCACGACGTGGTGGTGGTGCGTCCCCAATCGCCTCAACTCCTTCTGCGCACGTTGTCTATCAAGGCGGCTCCATGCTAATGATGATGTGGGTGAGATCTCCTAGGACTCAGATGATGACGAGGAAAATTATGAGACACAAGGTGACGCACACCGTCAAGGTCCACAGTCAAGGGGGTGCTAGTAAGTGCTTAGATGTGCTTAGAGCAAGTACAATAGAGTTGAGTCGGCGGGCTATATGGAATAAACTAGTATATTTCTACTTAGTTGGAGGAAAGAGAAGAGGAGAGAGAAGGTAAGTGGGCTCTTCGTGAAGAGCCATCTCTAGAATGTGCTCCTAGGCACTTTGTGAGAATGAAAGGTGGGCCACATAATAAAAAAGTAGTACACTCTTTTGATCTACTATTGTACATGTTGACTATAACATGGTTGTAGATGACATGGCACTGGTTTATAGCTAGCAGCTGGCTATACTATTAACCACGCTCTTTAGATGAGGTGCTAAGTGCATTAAATGGCTTAGTAACTCAAGTCTTCAATGCATAGGTGCTTAGTTTATTGGTGCCACATCATATTTTATGCCTACGTGGCAGGCTTAGCAGCTATACATGGTGGAGCACTGGGAGAGGCCAAGGCTGGTCATAGTGGGGAGTAACTTATACTGTAACATATTACTATGTTACTCTAAACATCTCTATAAACCGGAAAGGAGGGAGTAGTAACATAGACTAGTGTCATATGAAGAGTATGGGAGCACATGATATTTCCCCGTCCGGACCGATCCCAACTTGGCTTCTCACCTTCTTGGCCCAACAAAAACCCCTCCCCCTCTCGCGCGCGCTTCTCGCCCGGCGCCAGCTGAGCCTGCCGCTCCACATTGATGGCAAGTCAGGGCGATGCGACCTCTCACTGCTTCCACCGTTGAAGCGGCACGCCGATCGAGGGCACCGCCCGCTGCATGCCCGACATTTCAGACTACATAGTGGAGAGTAACTTTAGAGCAAGTACTACAATTAGATGACATAAGGAGGCTATAAGGAATTAAATATAGTATTTGTGCTTAGTTGAAGGAGAGAGAAGAGGAGAGAGAAGAGAAGTCGATTGTAAATGTGTAGCCGGTTGTACTCCAACAAACTTTGTGAGACAAAAGGTGGGCCATTATTAATGATATAGTATTTATACTAAAGGGACTAATGGACACCTTAATTACTCTGTTTTTTGACACAAACCTTGGTGGGGCTATTATTGACTCTGGTTTTGAGCTATTATTGACTTGGACGTGGGGTTTGGGGGCCAAAGGCCTACTATTATACTCGGACGACCGAACTGACATGCTCTACCCTAGCCGCCGTTGTATCATATGGTTTCACACCGTTCCAGATCTTAGTGCCGCCACGCAATTCTTCTCCAGCCCTCCTTCCGGTGTGCACTGCAAGAAGGGACAGCAGTCCTCCGAACCCCGCCTTTCGTGATCCTGTACGGGAGAGGGGCGATCCGGTTTTTGGGGAGCACACTCTTGTGACTACTATCGGTAACGACTTCCTCAATGACAACCTTCTTCCTCGACCTCGCTAACCTCTTCATCAACGATATGAGTGACAACATCAACCATATCGGTTCTGCTCCCGCTGTATAGTATGTGATTCTGTCCTCCTAGTTTAGTCCGCATAATTACTTTGACGTTTGCAATTGTCGTCTTGATCTATTTACTACTGATTCAGATTAACTCTCATACTAAATTGCACATATATTCAACAATCAAATCCAAAGCCTGATTATAGGCAATTTACTCCGAGTGGTTTTGCTGCCCTTTTGAAGCCGCCTACTTTTAAGGGGGTGCAATATAAAGGTGGCGCACAAGAGCAGTATATTGGTTTCATATCATGTACTGCTATGACGCCACCAAGGGTAAGCCTGAGGGTGATCTTAATCCTACACAGCAGGAAGCTTTTTCAGAACATGGATAACCCTCTTCAAAGCCGCCCTGCTGAGTGTTCTTGACGATTCCATTGTGGATTCATATATGTCGTTTGACAGCGGCAAAGACATGTGGGTTGCGCTCGAGGCCACGTTTGGGCCCTCGGGCGCTGGCAACGAGTTGTACGTCATGAAGCAATTCTGTGACTACAAAATGGCTGATGAGCACTGTGTTGTTCAGCAGACTCATGAGATATAGTCACTCTCTAAGGAACTTGAGTACTTTAAGTGTGTGTTGCCAGACAAATTTTTTGTTGGGACCATCATTGCCAAGCTTCCACCTTCGTGGATCAATTTTGCTACTTCTCTGAAAAACAAGAGACATGAGTTTTCTGTTTTGTATCTCATTAGCACTCTTCATTTTTAGGAGAAGGCGAGAGAAAAAGACACACGTGCTCGGGTTGCTGAGGGAGCTTCTAGTGCCCACATGGTACACGAGAAGAACTTCTAGCCCAACCAGCCCCAAAACAACAAGAACAAATCTCAGGGGAAAGGCAAGTTTGATGCAAAGAACAAGCCGTCACATTCTACCAACTTCATGAAGAATTCTCATAATGGGAAGGGATACAAACCTCAATTTTGGTAGCACCACACAAAATTTATATGGATGCATCTACCTGTTGTCAGCTAACCTCATGGTGCTCCAGGTATTCCTACATTCGTAACTAGGTACAATGACCACTACAAGACGAAATTAGCTTATTCGTACGTTGACTTGCTGAATGC
The DNA here is from genome assembly GCF_002162155.2 of Triticum dicoccoides. Classification (NCBI taxonomy): domain Eukaryota; kingdom Viridiplantae; phylum Streptophyta; class Magnoliopsida; order Poales; family Poaceae; genus Triticum; species Triticum dicoccoides. The sequence continues at coordinate 40,086,593 of NC_041381.1, read as the reverse complement.
AGTGCGGAACAATCTTGTCATGTGTGGAGGACCAAACAAGCAGTGCAGCCGAAGGTGGAAATCAACCTAGGACTTATGAAATTATATATAATCTTCCTCAGGCAGGTCAGTATCCCCTTGGTCCAGATGATCATGTTTTGTCATGCCGAGCTATTGATATGTGCTACTGTTTTGCAACACCGTTTAAGTATAGCTATTGTTTTCCTATCTTTTCAAATTCAGGACAATGACTATGATTTCAGGGAAACTGCACAATATGGACCCATGTTGAGTCATCTCTATTGCCTCATGTGTTTGCTACAAATGTGTCGGCATCAATTGCCAGATGAGGCAGCTAGCTAGCTGTGGAGTTGCCAACATGCTCAAAGTGCTCACAACATTGAGAAGAAACAAGATTGCCTAGGAAATTAATGCATGCGTAGGGAGGCCCTTTGCTCAGAGAAGCATCGACCGATTTTGTTTATTTCCACACCTTCTCACAGCTTTGTATTGGTTATAGTATGGTGAATCATTGAGATGCATAGACATCCTGAACTTTTGTTCTTCTGAATGTTAGTTTAATGTGAGTGTCTGCATCCAGTACCGCATCCTCTAATTTGGTGGATGCACACAGAGAAAATAAATCTCCTTAATTTACTCCATAACCACCCTATTAAATAGGCCTAGTAACAAATCAGGTGCATGCAGTGGCCGGCGGGCACATGCATCCTGCATGCATGGCCAGTCAGCCAAGTCCATGACCCAGCTCCAATGCAGTAACGCAAAAGAAGAGAGCGGTTCTTGGGAAAAAGCGAGTAGTTTGTGCAGTGAGCATTATAAACATGAACAACTTGCTCTCCCGCTTCCGTCTCCCCCCCCCAATTCCCCCCGCTCCCCAATCTTCCTCACTCGTCCAGAAAACCCCGCTCACCTTCTTCCTCACTCATACAGAAAACGACTGCTCCTCTTCTTCCACTCCTACAAAAATCCTCAACCCTCCTTCTTCCCCACTCGCACTGCCACTAGGCTCGTCTCTGGCTACTCTGCTCAAACCCGTGAGCTCGGTCCGACGCCCACAAGGAAAATGGAGTCGGCTGGCCCCAGCGCCAAGAAGATGAGGCTCCCACCAGCGGCGACGCCGATTGTAGATCCCGCACACGGTAGCGCGGGGAGAAGCGGCGAGCCCCCCCCCCCACCCGGTTCCGAGGAACCGGTAGAATATCTGGTGGACCGCATCAGCACTCTCCCGGGCGTCATCCTTGAGGAGATCATCTCACTTCTCCCCACCAAAAATTGCTGCCGCACACAAGTCCTCTCAACTCGGTGGCACCCTCTATGGCGCACTGCGCCCCTCAATCTCGATTGTCGTCAGATATCTGTCCTTCCTGAATTTGATCTCCTCAGAGCCATCGTCTGTTCTCACCAGTAGGGCCCCATTCAATGCCTCTGCATCCCGACACGCTACCTGCTGTCCATAGCCGGCAAGGTGGACGCTTGGCTGACATCCCCTGAATTCGGAAAACTCCAGCAGTTTGAGTCATACCATTACCACAAAAGTTTCATACCACGAACACACCAAGCATTCGTGCCCACACCACCATTGTCCATCTCACGGTTTTCCTCCTCTCTCCACACCGCCACCTTCGCCCGGTGCCATCTACAAGACAATCTGGTACAAATGCTTCGACTCCCACTACTAGAAAAACTTTCGCTTGTGGTGGTTTATCTGTCGGAGGCCTCACTGCATAGCATCATCCACTCTAGTTGCCCTGCCCTGGAGCGCTTTTGATTGTTTTGGGAATAGAAATCGGTATCAGTTGTCTCCAAATAAAGTCGCCTCACCTTAAAAGCACTGGAATTTGTTTTAAAGGACAACAACTCATCATCAAAGATGCCCCTTCACTTGAAAGGTTGCTCCTTCATAATTGTTATACACCTTAAGAAATAACTGTAGTCTCTGCACCCAAACTGGAGACCTTGGGTGTAATTCGTGACCCGTTTAATAATCACAAGGAGTTGGTGTTTGGCTCCTCACTTTTTTAGGTACCGTATATTATCATCTACACATTTGTAATCATATGCTGCATTTTTCATTTGTGCGCATAAGTTATATATCATCTTGGAGTACACTTTGGGTACTAATATTATGTTATATGCTCAATGAAGAGTTCGTCCATTGATAGCCTATCAATGCTGCTGGATTCTGTCAAGATCATATATATCAGAATGTATAGTTTTGATCTGGACATAATTATTGGCTTGCTGCGATGCTTTTGATCTCTGGAGAATTTATACATAGAGGTGATGATCTCATGCACATTGAAAGCCCATATATATTGTACTAGAATTAACTGTTCAGCCGTCGTTCTTTCGACATACTCTTTTTTCAGACCTTAACTGTTTTCAATCTTCATGTCTACTTATGCAGAACCACATGGAGAAAAACATATAACCAATCGGTGGCGTAATAAGCACAACGATTTTCTCAGTTCTCATGACATTTGTTTGAGGACAATAACGATGGGACGATATGCATCCAACCAGGCAAACAGAAGCTTTGTCACATTCTTCCTATTGAATGCGAGGTTACTATTGTCCATGAGGCTTAATTTTTATAGAAAGAGATTTCTCACGGACAAACATGTTGAACAACAAAAAAAGAAGTTTCAGGTGGACAAATGGGCTTCTAAACGTGCTCGGCGTCTATTTACAACAAGTTGTAGACATCCTGAAATAATTTTTTTGCACAGGATGTTGATTTTATGGATCAGACCGATCCATTTGTTTGTGACTGCAAAAAAGAGTGGTTGGGTTAGATGTTACTGTCGTGTTCAATTTGGGTTTTGTCTAAAAATTTGAAGAACAATTAATCCTTGGGCTTTTTGTAACATTTGTATGCTTGACTTGCATGTTGTTGCTCGTACTCCGCTCCACCTGCCACTACACTGCCACATCTTCCATGGCTGTTGTTCGTTCCCGTCCAAGGCCTTGCCGTCGTTCTCCGCCTTGGTTCGCTCGCTGTGCCCACCGCCGTCTGGCATTGTCAACATGGTCAACAACCAAGAGGAATCAGGAGATGACTGTACGTGGAGAGGCTGACAGTAGGGACCCACCAGGGTCATTGCATTTCGCAAGCAGGTGCCTCGTTATTACAAGCCAAAAAAATACTTCCTCCTAATTGTTTGACAACTAGGTCCCATGCCATTGTCAATGTAGTCAATAAACGAGAAAATTACACAATGAGCGGATAACACCAGGGACCCACCAGCTTGCCCAATTGTTTTTCAGTTTTAGAGACGGAGCTCAACTGCGTACTGTGCGGGGGCTGTGGCCCATCTAGCCCACTCTTACGCTTTTATTAAGCACATGACGAGCCCAGTTGATATATTTTTTTCTTTCTGAAATTGGCTAGCCCAGTTCTTTTTTTTGGAGAATACCAAAACCGAGGCCTACTTGCTTTTCTCAGCCCTGCTGGGCTGCAACTCTTTCAAGACGAGGAGGGATGTAAGTAGTAAGAAATGGGCTTCCCCAGAAAACGGGCTATAAGTTGTAAGAAATGGGCTGTAAATTTTTAAAACAAAGCCAACCAGCAATTGCATTAAAATATCTTTTTTTCAGGATTTCTCTACTCTCTACTCTTATAAAAACCAAAGCTAACTGGCAATTACATTAAAATATCGTCTTTTCTCCCACAAGATAAACTACTCATACTAATGCATCTTCATGTTCCGTGCAACGAACGGGCATCTTGCTAGTTAAGATTCTAAATTTCATTCATTTTTTTGCGGAGAATTGTTTTTTGAATTTTATTTTGATATAATTTTTTGAAAATTATTTTTAACTTGACTCGAAATTTCGTGATTAAAAGTGTTCGGATTCCACCAAAATATGCAAAATTTTGTTGAATTTTTTAGCAGTGCCCAGAATATATGGTCTGTCATGCTAATAAAAATAATATGGGCTTCAAATATCCTTAAGTATTAGCAAATGGGCTGTAAATTATTGAAAATAATGGCTAACGGGCTGTATGCTGTTTTCCACGGATATGGAGGCTGACTTCTGGGCCTACTAGGTTGACAATGACGATGTCCTAAATTTTTTTTGACGCGTACGCAAGGCTTTGTCAACTTAGTCAACACACAGCAGTGACTGTTGGATGTCCATCCAACGGCCGTTGTGCTTCTTCAATCTCTGATCTTCCTGCTCCGGCCGCCCAAACCAGCGCCGGCGGAACTGCCTGCTCCCTCCTCTCGTGGCTGGCTGTGTTGCCGCCAGGCCATCCCTCTAACCACCCACACATCCTGTTATTTTCCGGCGACGTCAGCCTCACCCCGCAGCCGACCAGTCAGCGCTCGTACTCCCCTCAGCGTGGGCATCCGCTGCGGTGGCTTCGCCGGCTCCGGGTGGTTCTCTTCTTGGGCCTCGCCCTTGTCCACCGCGTTTCTGCTCTCGGCGCGGCAAGGTCAACATGGTCAACAAACAACAGCCATCGCAAGAGGCTGACAGTAGGGGCCCACACGGGGAAATGCCTCCTTATTACGCGCAAAATAATGATTCCTCCATCTGATAGCTGGGACCCACCGGAAGGGCCTCTGTATTTCACGAAAAAAATTCCCCCTGCTGTCCGCTCAGACCCATCGGAAATGCCTCCTTATTACGCACAAAAAAATGGATACTCCCCCTGCTAGGTAGGACTCACCTTGGTGGTAGGTAGGGCTGCAAACGAGCCGAGTTCGAGTGAGTTGGAGTTCGCTCAGCTCAACTCATATTAAAATTTGAGCAAGCTCAAACTGAGTGAAGCTCAAGATCGAGCTCTAGAACATGACTCGCGCTTAGCTTGTAACGATCCCGAGTCGATCTCGAGCTAGTTTCGAGCAAAATGAGACGGTAAAAATTATGAATCTATGGTGATTATTCCAACTAGATAAGGACACAACACGACACAACTTTTTAGGGCAAGAGCTCATCTTGGTCTCTTGGGCGAACTAGCAATATATGGTGGTCTTCATGGACGAAAAACAAGAAAACGAAGGTGCATATGATGGGAATTTTTTGTCCAAAACAACAAGAAATTTAAGACGTAGACAACCACATACCATAATTAAATCTAAATCTTCTCTACACTTAATTACGCTTCCATGTTTGCTGCTAAATAAAATGGACAAAAATCACGCACATCATATATGGTAGTAACAAATTATCTTATTTACATTTAATATATGGGGTGTTCATTTAACATAATGGTATTATGTCGAGCTATTGAGCTCAAATCGAGCGAGTCGGTATTGGCTCAAGATCGGCATGTTTCTCGGTCGAGCTACATCAAGTGTTCAAACTCAGCTCATTTCTTTTCGAGTCGAACTCGAGTCGAGCCAAAAAACGAGTCAATCTCGAGCGGCTCATGAGCCTCGAGCTTTTCTTGCAGCCCTAGTGGTAGGCTGACTTGTGGGCCTACTAAGTTGACGGGGATGGAGGGCTTTGTCAACTTAGTCAATATGAACGATTCTAGCTCCAGTGATTGTACGATGTCCATCCAACGGCCGTAGTGCTTCTTCAACCTCTGGTCTTCGTGCTCCAGCCGCCCAAAGCAGCGCCGGTCGTGCCGCATGCTCCTACCTCCCATGGTCGGCTGTGATGCCGCGGAAGCCTCACCGCCCCCTACTACTCCCACCGCTGGCCAAGCCATCCCTCTACTCACCCACACCCCCTGTTATTCTATGGCAATGGCAGCCTCACACCGCAGCCGAACCAGTGAATCCTCGTACTCTTCTTCGCGTGGGCATCCACTGCTGCGTCTTCCCCGGATCCATGTCGTCCCCTTCCTAGGTCTCGCCGTCGTCCACCGCCGTGGTGCTCTCGGCGCGGCGTGGTCAAAGTGGTCAACGACCGACCTCCATCGGAAGAGTACTGTATGTGGAGAGGCTGCCAGCTGCGTCCATGGCAGCCGCAAGGAAGTGCCTCCTTATTACGCGCAAAATAATTATTCCTCCACCTGACAGCGGGGACCCACCGGACGGGCCACCGTATTTCGCGAAAAAAATATTTGCCCCCTGACTGCTGGGACCCACCAGCTACATCTTCGCACGCAAGGAAGTGCGTTTGAAAAAAAAACGATTCTCCCCCCTGACTGCTGGGACCCACCAGCTACATCTTCGCACACACGGAAGTGTATCCAGGAAAAAACCGATTCGCTCCCCTGACTGCTGGGACCCACCAGCTACACCTTCGCACGCAAGGAAGTGCATCTGGGCAAAACAAAAATGATTCGCCCCCCTGACTGCTGGGACCCATCAGCTACATCTTCGCACGCAAGGAAGTGCTTGACAGTCGGGACCCACCTGGTCGAAGCGTACGTAGCGTTATCATTCTGGTCGCGAACGTGTACGTACATACTGGTGGATGTAGTGGCGCGCACATGCCGTAGTAGAGGCGCGCACGTAGCATGTACACGTACATACAGCGACCAGTGTGCAAGAAAGAAAATAGGACCACCCATGTGTACATATGGGGTCTCGAACGCCTACTCACGTATACGTACGGCCATGGCTTGTGTACATTGGGAGGGGTGTGGCGTACCACAAAACAGGACTCCACGGGATACTGTTCATCTCCACCGTCGACCTCCTCCAGCATCCACGGGCTACCGTCGACCTCCTCCAGCCTGCACGGGCTCCTGTTCATCAAGCCTCCACCGCGCGCTACTCCACCGGCTCTTGTTCAACCACCCCTCCACGGGCACCCCTCCGCCATCTACTGTTCATCCAGCCCTCCACGGGGTCGTCCTGTGGGGTCCTGTTCATCCAGCCCCAACCGGCTCGATCGACCGGGGTCCTGTTCATCTAGAGGCAACGCCACCGCTCACTTTTCATCCAAACCCCCCACCGCAATGCTCATTGTTCATCCAGAGAGACAGTATCGATCAGCTTCAGTTAGCAGCAGTAGCGAAGGAATCGCTCGATCGGGTTCAGTTAATAGCCATCGATCGATCACTCGGGTTCAGTACGCGTAGCCTGCAGTCCAATCGCTCGGGTACAGTTAAAGCCCAACGCCTCGCTCGGGTTCAGTTAGAGCCAAGGCCTCGCATACACGCGCCTACGTGTACGAGAAAAATGCGCATCGCTCGGCCCCCGACCACCCACCATAACCGGGAACTCCCCAAAATTTTCCTCGCCCTCGCTTCTACCATGGTTTTTTCCGTCATGGACGGCCCAAAGAATGTCATGCAGCTGCGTCTCCGGCCCGCCCAGGATGACAAGCCCATTTTCTGTCATGATTTTTTGTCATAGAAGTAGGAACCCACCACATCTATGATGATACCGGGTTTGTCACAATTATCGTAATAGAAGTGTCATAAGTATGACAGAATTTTTTTTCGTTTGGCCCAAAATGTCACGGATGTGTCTTTTTTTTGTAGTGGTAACAAATTTGAAACATGAGGTGTTCTTAGATTGTAATCCTTATGAGTGGCGGTCGGGGACAAGCGATGGTCTTTTCCTACCAATCTATACCCCTTGGAGCATGCGCGTAGTGCTTGGTTTTTGATGACTTGTAGATTTTTGCAATAAGTATATGAGTTCTTTATGACTAATGTTGAGTCCATGGATTATACGCACGCTCACCTTCCATCATTGCTAGCCTCTTCGGTACCGTGCATTGCCCTTTCTCACCTTGAGAGTTGGTGCAAACTTCGCCGGTGCATCCAAACCCCATGATATGATACGCTCTATCACACATAAACCTCCTTATATCTTCCTCAAAACAGCTACCATACCTACCTATTATGGCATTTCCATAGCCATTCCAAGATATATTCCCATGCAACATTCCACCATTCCGTTTATCATAAAACGCATCACCATTGTCATATTGCCTTGCATGATCATGTAGTTGACATTGTATTGTGGCAAAGCCACCTTCATAAATTCATACATGTCACTCTTGATTCATTGCCCATCCTGGTACACCACCGGAAGCATTCATATAGAGTCATATCTTGTTCTCATTTTGAGTTGTAACTCATGAGTTGTAAATAAATAGAAGTGTGATGATCATCATTATTAGAGCATTGTCCCTTATAAAAAAAGAAAAAAGAAAGGCCAAAAAAGGCCCAAAAAAGAAAAGAAAAGAAAAGAAAAAGAAAAAAAGAAAATAAAAGGGGGACAATGTTACTATCCTTTTCCACACTTGTGCTTCAAAGTAGCACCATGTTCTTCATATAGAGAGTCTCATTTGTTGTCATTTTCATATACTAGTGGGAATTTTTCATTATAGAACTTGGCTTGTATATTCCAACGATGGGCTTCCTCAAAGTGCCCTAGGTCTTCATGAGCAAGCAAGTTGGATGCACACCCACTTAATTTCTTTTGTTGAGCTTTCATACATTTATAGCTCTAGTGCATCCGTTGCATGGCAATTCCTACTCCTCATCTTGACATCAATTGATGGGCATCTCCATAGCCCGTTGATTATCCTCGTCAATATGAGACTTTCTCCTTTTTTGTCTTCTCCACACAACCTCCATCATCATATTCTATTCCACCCATGGTGTTATATCCATGGCTCACGCTCATGTATTGCGTGAAAGTTGAAAAAGTTTGAGATTACTAAAATATGAAACAATTTCTTGGCTTGTCATCGGGGGTGTGCAAGACGAGAGCATTCTTGTGTGACGAAGATGAAGGCTGACTAAACTATATGATTTTATAGGGATGAACCTTCTATTGCCATGATATTTTGAGAAGACATGATTGCTTTGTTAGTATGCTTGAAGTATTACTATTTCTTATGTCAATATGAACTTTTATTTTGAATCATTTGGATCTGAACATTCATGCTACAATAAAGAAAATTACATTAAGAATTATGCTAGATTGCATTCTACATCAAAAATTCTGCTTTTATCATTTACCTACTCGAGGACAAGCAGGAATTAAGCTTGGGGATGCTTGATACGTCTCCAACGTATCTATAATTTTTGATTGTTCCATGCTATTATATTACCTGTTTTGGATTTTTATGGGCTTTACTCTACACTTTTATATCAATTTTGGGACTAAACTACTAACCGGAGGCCCAGCCCGAATTGCTGTTTTTTGCCTATTTCAGTGTTTCGAAGAAAAGGAATATCAAACAGAGTCCAAGCGGGATGAAACCTTCGGGAGCGATCTTTTTCGAACAAATGCCAACCAGGAGACTTGGAGTGGACGTCAAGCAACAAACGAGGCAGCCACGTGGGTGCCCAACGCGTCCCCTGGAGGTGGGCACGCCCCCCACCCTCGTGGGCCCCTCGAGCATCAACCGACATACCTTCTTTGACTATATATACTCCCGTACCCTAAAAACATTAGAGGCGACCACGAAAACCTAATTCCACCGCCGCAACCTTCTGTATCCGCGAGATCCCATCTTGGAGCCGACGCCGGCACTCCGTCGGAGGGGGTATCCACCACGGAGGGCCTCTACATCATCTCCAAGGCCTCTCCGGTGAGTTGTGAGTAGTTTACCACAGACCTTTGGGTCCATAGTTCTCCTCGATCTTCTTGGAGATCTATTCGATGTAACTCTTTTTGCGGTGTGTTTGTCGAGATATGGTGAATTGTGGGTTTATGATCAAGTTTATCTATGAGAAATATTTGAATCTCCTCTGAATTCTTTTATGTGCGATTAAGTTATCTTTGCAAATCTCTTCGAATTATCAGTTTGGTTTGGCCTACTAGATTGATCTTTCTTGCAAGGGGAGAAGTGCTTAGCTTTGGGTTCAATCTTGCGGTGTCCTTTCCTAGTGATAGCAGGGGCAACAAGGCACGTATTGTATTGTTGCCATCGAGGAAAAAAGATGGGGTTTATATCATATTGGATGAGTTTTATCCCTCTACATCATGTCATCTTTCTTAATGCGTTACTCCGTTCTTCATGAACTTAACACTCTAGATGCAGGCAGGAGTCGGTCGATGTGTGGAGTAATAGTAGTAGATGCAGAATCGTTTCGGTCTACTTGTTGCAGAAGTGATGCCTATATACATGATCATGCCTAGATAATCTCATAACTATGCGCTTTTCTATCAATTGCTCGAAAGTAATTTGTTCACCCACCATAATACTTATGCTATCTTGAGAGAAGCCACTAGTGAAAGCTATGGCCCCCGGGTCTATCTCTTATTATATAAGTTTTCAATCTACTTTTATTTGCATCTTTTACTTTCCAATCTATATCATAAAAATACCAAAAATATTTATCTTATCATATTATCTCTATCCGATCTCACTTTCGCAAGTGGCCGCGAAGGGATTGACAACCCCTTTATTGCGCTGGTTGCAAGGTTCTTGTTTGTTTGTGTAGGTGCGTGGGACTTTTAAGGAGCCTCCTACTGGATTGATACATTGGTTCTCAAAAACTGAGGGAAATACTTACGCTACTATGCTGCATCACACTTTCCTCTTCAAGGAAAACCAATGCAAGCTCAAGACGTAGCAGTATTAGAGCCAGGTTTATACGTAGATGTTATATGCACGAGTAGAACACAAGTAAGTTGTGGGTGATACAAGTCATACTGCTTACCAGCATGTCATACTTTGTTTCGGCGGTATTGTTGGATGAAGCGGCCCGGACCGACATTACGCGTACGCTTACGCGAGATTGGTTCTACCGACATGCTTCACACACAGGTGGCTAGCGGGTGTCATTTTCACCAACTTTAGTTGAATCAAGTGTGCTTGCGCCCGGTCCTTGTTGAAGGTTAAAACAACACTAACTTGACAAAATATCATTGTGGTTTTGATGCATAGGTAAGAACGGTTCTTGCTCAGCCCGTAGCAGCCACGTAAAACTTGGAACAACAAAGTAGAAGATGTCTAACTTGTTTTTGCAGGGCATGTTGTGATGTGATATGGTCAAGACATGATGCTAAATTTTATTGTATGAGATGATCATGTTTTGTAACAGAGTTATCCGCAACTAGCAGGAGCCATATGGTTGTCGCTTTATTGTATGCAATGCAATCGCCCTGTAATTGTTTTTACTTTATCACTAAGCGGTAGCGGTAGTCGTACAAACAATAGTTGGCAAGAAGAAAACGATGATATAATGGAGATCAAGGTGTCACACCGGTGATGATGGTGATCATGATGGTGCTTTGGAGATGGAGATCAAAGGCACAAGATGTTGATGGCCATATCATATCACTTATATTGATTGCATGTGATGTTTATCGTTTATGCATCTTATTTTGCTTTGATTGACGGTAGCATTATAAGATGATCTCTCACTAAATTTCAAGGTATAAGTGTTCTCCCTGAGTATGCACCGTTGCCAAAGTGCGTCATGCCGAGACACCACATGATGATCGGGTGTGATAAGCTTAATGTTCACCTACGACGGGTCCAAGCTAGTTTTGCACACGCAGAAATACTCGGGTTAAACTTGACGAGCCTAGAATATGCAGATATGGCCTCGGGACACTGAGACCGAAAGGTTGAGCGTGAATCATATAGTAGATATGATCAACATAGTGATGTTCACCATTGAAAACTACTCAATTTCACGCGATGATCGGAACTGATTTAGTTGATTTGGATCACGTGATCACTTAGACGATTGGAGGGATGTCTGTCTAAGTAGGAGTTCTTAAGTAATTTGATTAATTGAACTTTAATTTATCATGAACTTAGTCCTGGTAGTATTAGCCTATCTATGTTGTAGATCAATAGCTCGCGTTTAGCTCCCCTGTTTTATTTTTGATATGTTCCTAGAGAAAACTAAGTTGAAAGATGTCAGTAGCAATGATGCGGATTGGATTTGTGATCTGAGGTTTATCCTCATTGCTGCACAGAAGAATTATGTCTTTGATGCACCGCTATGTGACAGACCTATTGCATGAGCAGATGTAGACATTATGAACATTTGGCTAGATCAATATGATGACTACTTGATAGTTTAGTGCACCATGCTTAACGGCTTAGAACCGGGACTTCAAAAACGTTTTTGAAACGTCACGGAGCATATGAGATGTTCCAAGAGCTGAAATTGGTAATTCAGACTCATGGCTGTGTCGATAGGTATGAGACCTCTGATAAGTACTTCGCCTAAAATATGGAGGAGAATTGCTCAGCTAGTGAGCATGTGCTCAGAATGTCTGGGTACTACTCTCGCTTGAATCAAGTGGGAGTTAATCTTCCAGATGAGATAGTGATTGAAAAATTCTCTAGTCGCGATCACCAAGTTACTTGAACTTCGTGATGAACTATAGTATGCAAGGGATGACGAAAACGATTCCCGAGCTCTTCGTGATGCTGAAAATTGACGAAGGTAGAAATCAAGAAAGAGCATCAAGTGTTGATGATTAAACAAAGATCACTAGTTTCAAGAAAAGGGCAAAGAGAAAGAAAGGGGACTTCAAAGAAGAATGGCAAGCAAGTTGTCACTCCCATGAAGAAGCCCAAAGCTGGACCAAAGCTTGAAACTGAGTGCTTCTACTGCAAAGGAAATAGTCACTGGAAGCGAAAATGCTCTGAATATTTGGTAGATAAGAAGGATGGCAAAGTGAACAAGGGTATATTTGATATACAGGTTATTGATGTGTACCTTACTAGTGTTTATAGTAGCCCATGAGTATTTGATACTTTTAAGTTTGCTAATATTAGTAACTCAAAACAGGAGTTACAAATAAATAGAGACTAGTTGAGAGTGAAGTGACGATATGTGTTGGAAGTGGTTCCAAGATTGATATGATCATCATCGCACACTCCCTATACTTTCAGGATTAGCGTTGAACCTAAATAAATGTTATTTGGTGTTTGCATGAAAATGATTTGATCATGTTTATTGCAATACGATTATTCATTTAAAGTTAGAGAATAATTGTTGTTCTGTTTATATGAATAAAACCTTCGAAGGTAATACACCCAATGAAAATAGTTTGTTGGATATCGATCATGGTAATACACATATTCATAATATTGATGCCAAAAAATGCAAAGTTGATAATGATAGTGCAACTTTTTGTGGCACTGTCGTTTGGGTCATATCGGTGTAAAGCGCATGAAAAACTCCATAAAATGGACTTATGGAATCACTTGATTATAAATCATTTGATGTTTGCGAACCGCGCTTTATGGGCAAGATGACTGAAACTCCGTTCTCCGGAACAATGGAACGAGCTAGTGACTTATTAGAAATATTACATACCGATGTATGCAGTCCAATGAGTGTTGATGCTCATGGCAGGTATCGTTATTTTGTAACCTTCACAAGATGATTTGAGCAGATATGAGTATATCTACTTAATGAAACATAAGTCTGAAACATTTGAGAAGTTCAAAGAATTTCAGAGTGAAGTGGAAAATCATCGTAACAAGAAAATAAAGTTTCTACGATCTGATCGTGGAGGAGAATATTTGAGCTACGAGTTTGGCCTTCATATTAAACAATGAGGAATAGTTTCACAGCTCACGCCACCTGGAACACCACATCGTAATGGTGTGTCCGAACGTCGTAATAGCACTTTATTGGATATGGTGCGATCTATGATGTCTCTTACTAATTTACCAATATCGTTTTGGGGCTATGCATTAGAGACAGTTGCATTCACTTTAAATAGGGCACCATCAAAATCCGTTGAGACGACGCCTTATAAACTTTGGTTTGGCAAGAAACCAAAGTTGTCGTTTCTTAAAGTTTGGAGCTGCGATGCTTATGTGAAAAAGTTTTTTAACCTGATAAGCTCAAACCCAAATCGGAGAAGTGCGTCTTCATAGGATACCGAAAGGAAACTATTGGGTACACCTTCTATCACAGATCCGAAGGCAAAATCTTTGTTGCTAAGAATGGATCCTTTCTAGACAAGCAGTTTCTCTTGAAAGAAGTGAGTGGGAGGAAAGTAGAACTTGATGAGGTAATTTTACCTTCTCCCTTATTGGAAAGTAGTTCATCACATAAATCAGTTCCTTTTGATTCCTACACAATTAGTGAGGAAGCTAATGAGCATGATCATGAAGCTTCAGATCAAGTTACTACCGAACCTCGTAGGTCTTCCAGAGTAAGATCCGCACCAGAGTGGTACGAAAACCTGTTCTGGAAGTCATGTTACTAGACCATAATGAACCTACAAACTATGAGGAAGCGATGATGATCCCAGATTCCGCAAAATGGCTTGAGTCCATGAAATCTGAGATGGGATCCATGTATGAGAACAAAGTGTGGACTTTGGTGGACTTGACCGATGATCGGCAAGTCATATTAAATAAATGGATCCTCAAGAGGAAGGCGGACACTTATAGTAGTGTTGCTATCTACAAAGATCGACTTGTCGCAAAAAGGTTTTTTTTGACAAGTTTAAGGTGTTGACTACAATGAGATTTTCTCAACTGTAGCGATGCTTAAATCCGCCTGAATCATGTTAGCAGTTTCCATATTTTATGAAATCTGGCAAATGGATGTCAAAACGGCATTCCTTAAATGGATATTTCTTAAGAAAAGTTGTATATGATGCAACCAGCAGGTTTTGTCAATCCTAAAGGTACTAACAAGGTGTGCAAGCTCCAGCGATCCATCTATGGACTGGTGCAAGCATCTCAGAGTTGGAATATACACTTTGATGAGTTGATCAAAGCATATAGTTTTATATAGACTTGCGATGAAGCCTGTATTTACAGGAAAGTGAGTGGGAGCACTATAGTATTTCTTATAAGTATATGTGAATGACATATTGTTGATCAGAAATAATGTAGAATTTTCTTGAAAGCATAAAGGAGTGTTTGCAAAGAGTTTCTGAAGGAAAGACTCCGGCGAAGCTACTTACACATTGAGCATCAAGATCTATAGAGATAGATCAAGACGCTTGATATAATTGTTCAATGAGTACATACCTTGATAAGATTTTGAAGTAGTTCAAAATGGAACAGTCAAAGAAGGAGTTCTTGCCTGTGTTGCAAGGTGTGAAGTTGAGTAAGACTCAAAATGTGACCATGGCAGAAAATAGAAAGAGAATGAAAAGTTGTTCCCTATGCCTCAGTCATAGGTTCTATAAAGTATGCTATGCTGTGTACCAAACCTATTGTGTACCTCACCAGGAGTTTGGCAAGAGGGCACAACAGTGATCTAGGAGTAGATCACTGGACAATGGTCAAAATTATCCTTAGTGAGGACTAAGGAAATGTTTCTCGGTGATGGGTTGATAAAGAGTTCGTCATAAAGAGTTACATCGATGCAAGCTTTTACACCTATCCAGATGACTCTAAGTCTCAATTTGGATACATATTGAAAGTGGGAGCAATGAGCTAGATTAGCTCTATATAGAGCATTGTAGACATGGAATATTTGCAAAATACATACGGCTCTGAACTTGACAGACACGTTGACTAAACTTCTCTCACGAGCAAAACATGATCACACCTTAGTACTCTTTGGATGTTAATCACCTTGTGATGTGAACTAGATTATTGACTCTAGTAAATCCTTTGGGTGTTAGTCACATGGCGATGTGAACTAATCACATAAAGATGTGAACTATTGGTGTTAAATCACAGTATGATGTGAACTAGATTATTGACTCTAGTGCAAGTGGGATACTGAAGGAAATATGCCATAGAGGCAATAATAAAGTTATTATTTATTTCCTTATTTCATGATAAATGTTTATTATTCATGCTAGAATTGTATTAACAGGAAACATAATACATGTGTGAATACATAGACAAACAGATTGTCACTGGTATGCATCTACTTGACTAGATCGTTAATCAAAGATGGTCGTAGTTTCCTAACCATAGAAATGAGTTGTCATTTGATAAATGGGATCACATCATTAGGAGAATGATGTGATTGACTTGACACATTTCGTTAGCTTAGCACTTGATCCTTTAGTATATTGCTATTGCTTTCTTCATGACTTATACATGTTCCTATGACTATGAGATTATGCAACTCCTGAATACCGAAGGAGCACTTTATGTGCTACCAAACATCACAATGTAACTGGGTGATTATAAAGGTGCTCAACAGGTGTCTCTGATGGTACTTGTTGAGTTGTCATAGATCAAGATTAGGTTTGTCACTCCGATTATCGGAGAGGTATCTCTGGGACCTCTCGGTAATGCACATCACAATAAGCCTTGCAAGCAATGTGACTAATGAGTTAGTTGCGGGATGATGCATTACGGAATGAGTAAAGAGACTTGCCAGTAACGACAATCGAATCTCGGGCAAGTAACATACCGATGACAAAGGGAACAACGTATGTTGTTATGCGGTTCGACCGATAAAGATCTCCGTAGAATATGTAGGAGCCAATATGGGCATCCAGGTTCCACTGTTGGTTATTAACCAGAGAGGTGTCTCGGTCATGTCTACATAGTTCTCGAACCCGTAAGGTCCGCACGCTTAACATTCGTTGACGATATAGTATTATATGAGTTATATATGTTGGTGACTGAATGTTGTTCGGAGTCCCGCATATGATCGCACACATGACGAGGAACTCCGGAATGGTCCGAAGATAAAGATTGATATATGGGATAATAGTGTTTGGTCACCGAAAGGGTTCTCGAATTCACCGGAAGGGGTTCCGGATGTTTCCCAAAATGTTTGGGTACAAGAACACTTTATTTGGGCCAAAGGGGAAAGCCCACAAGGTTTTTGGAAAGCGCAAATGGGAGTTTTGTGGAGTCCAGGGGCCAGACGCCAGGGTCCTTGGCGTCTGGGTCCAGACGCCGGGAACCCTGGCGTCTGGCCCTGGAGTCCGAGAAGGACTCTTGCCTTTCGGGTGAAACCGACTTTGTGGAGGCTTTTACTCCAAGTATCGACCCCAAGGCTCAACATATAAATACAGGGGCAGGGCTAGCACAAAAGACACATCAAGAAACACCTAGTTGTGTGTCGGCAACCGTGTCCCCTCTAGTTTATCCTCTGTCATAGTTTCCGTAGTGCTTAGGCGAAGCCCTGCGGAGATTGTTCTTCACCAACACCGCCAACACGCCGTCGTGCTTCCGGAACTCATCTACTACTTCGCTCTTCTTGCTGGATCAAGAAGTTGAGCATGTACGTCATTGAGCTGAACGTGTGCTGAACGCGGAGGTGCTGTACGTTCAGTACTTGATCGGGGCGGATCATGAAGGTGTACGGCTACATCAACTGCGTTGATAAAATGCTTCCGCTTAGCGATCTTCAAGGGTATGAAGATACACTCCCCCTCTCATTGCTATGCATCACTATGATCTTGCATGTGCATAGGAATTTTTTTGAAATTACTACGTTCCCCAACACCATTGCCGTGGAGTGAAGCGCTCTTGGTAAGTGGAAATTGGTAAGGAAAAATTATTACAATGTGCTGAAATTTATTGTCACTTGTTACTATGGAAAACCATCCTTTGAGGGGTTTGTTCTGGGTAGCTTTGATACATCTCCAACGTATCTATAATTTATGAAGTATTCATGCTATTATATTATCATTCTTGGATGTTTTACAATCATTTTATAACACGGTTATATCATTTTTTGGGAATAACCTATTGACCCAGTGCCCAGTGCCAGTTGGTGTTTTTTGCTTGTTTTTTACATCACAGGAAATCAATATCAAACAGAGTCCAAACACTGCTAAACTTTTTGTGGATTTTTTATCTATAAAAAGACATCCATGGGGCTAGAGCAGCACCTGGGAGGTGCCCCGAGGGGGGCACAACCCACCAGGGCGCGCCTGGGCCCCTAGGCGCACCCTGCTAGGGTGTGCCCATCTCGGTGGCCTCCCGCAGCCCCTCTTTGCCCTATAAATTCTCAAATATTCCAAAAACCCTCATGGAGAACCTACATCAGAATTTCTGCCCCCGCAAGCCTTTTTAGCCTCTAAAAACCAATCAGGAGCCCATTCTGGCACCCTTCCGGAGGGGGAGATCATCACTGGTGGCCATCTTCATCATCCCGGTGGCCACCATGATGAGTAGGGAGTAGTCCACCCTCGGGGCTAAGGGTTTGTACCAGTAGCTATGTGTTTAATCTCTCTCTCTCTCTCTCTCTCGTGATCTTGAGATGTCACGATCTTGATATATCATGGGCTTTGTTAACATAGATGGATCATATGATGTTTCTCTCCTCTCTACTCTTGTTGTGATGAATTGAATCTTTACCCTTTGAAGTTTTGTCTTGTCGGATTGAATGGTCGGATCTGAGAACACTTGATGTATGTCTTGCGGTATGAATACTTGAGGTGACAATGGGTATCATATTGATTCACTTTATGTATGTTATGGCACTCAACTTGCGGATTCCCGAGGTGACTTTGGGGTAATCTATACATAGGGGTTGATGCACGTTTTTATCATCTTTTCTCTAATAGAAACTTTGGGGTCTCCTTGTAGTTCTTTGTGTGGATTGAATATTATGATCATGAAGTTGTTTGAGCCATATCGTAGAATTAACTCACAGATACTTGTGGTGACATTGGAGTATCTAGGTGACATTAGAGTTGGTTTATGTGTGTCATATGGTGTTATTTAGTACGAACTCTTGGTTAGATTGATCATAAAGAATAGCTTTGTGTTATTTTAGTACGAACTATAGGATAGATTGGTCGGAAAGAATAGCTTTGAAGTGGTTTCGTACCCTACAAACAATTTCTATCTTTTGTTCTCTGCTAATAGGAAATTAGGATTGATTCTTTATTGCACTATGAGGGATAATCAAATGATCCAACTATCTTAGCATTGTTGAGAGGTTGCACTAGTGAAAGTATGCACCCTAGGCCTCATTTTCCATCATTGCAATACCGTTTGTGCTCCCTTTACTATTTACTACCTTGCTGTTTTTCATTGTTTGCACTACAAAAGCTCATATCTACTATCCATACTACACTTTTATCACCATCTCTTCGCCGAACTAGTGCACCTATACAATTGCCATTGTATTGGGTGTGTTGGGGACACAAGAGATTTCTTTTATTTGATTGCAGGGTTGCTTGAGTGAGACTATCTTCATCCTACGCCTCCCACGGATTGATAAACCTTAGATCATCGACTTGAGGGAAAATTGCTACTGTCCTACAAAACTATGCGCTTGGAGGCCCAACACGAGTCTACAAGAATAAAGTTGCATAGTAGACATCAATCTTCACCTCGACCGGAACCACAATTAACTACCTCCTACTGCACCAACTGAAAATATTGAATATGAAATTCCTTCGGGTATGGTAGAACAACTGCTAGCTAATCCTTATGCAGGAGATGGAACCGAACATCCTGATATGCACTTGATATATGTGGATGAAATTTGTGGATTGTTTAAGCTTGCAGGTTTACCCAGAGATGAAGCTCAGAAGAAGGTCTTCCCTTTATCTTTGAAGGGAAAGCCATTGACATGGTATAGGCTATGCGCTGATATTGGATCTTGGAACTGGAATCGGTTGAAATTGGAATTCCATCAAAAAAATTATCCTATGCATCTAGTTCATCATGATCAAAATTATATATATATAATTTTTGGCCTCGCGAGTATCGCTCTAGCTTGGGGGAGGCTTAAGTCAATGTTATATTCATGCCAATGATCAATCCATGCTCGATACTTCTTTTACTAGTTCTTTTATGAAGACGACTATTGAATTCCGGTGGGATCTTTTAGAAAGAATTAAATGCAATTCTGAAGATTGGGAACTCGATGAAGGTAAAGAGTCACGTATTGAGCCTAAGTTTGATTGTGTTAAATCTTTTATGAATACTGATGTTTTTCAAAAGTTTAGCACTAAATATGGACTTGACTCTGAGATGGTAGCTTCCTTTTTTGAATCTTTTGCTACTCATGTTGATATTCCTAAAGAGAAGTGGTTCAAATATCACCCACCAATTAAAGAAGAAATTAAAGAACCGGTAAAAGCTAAAGAAAAACTATCATTTATAATGTTGATCCAGTTGTTCCCACTAATTATATTGAAAAACCACCTTTCCCTGTTAGGATGAAGGAACAAGCTGAAGTTTCAACCGTGGTCAACAAAAGTTATAGTAGAACACCTAAATCAGCTGGAAAAATCAAAGTATAACCTAGTGTTGCTATGGTTAAAGATCTCTTGGTTGATAATATTGATGGGCATGTTATTTACTTCTGTGTTGAAGCTGCTAGAATTCCAAACCAGATGAAAAAGATAAACATAGACCTGTTGTTGGCATGCCTGTTGTCTCAGTTAAGATAGGAGATCACTGTTATCATGGTTTATGTAACATAGGTGCTAGCGTGAGTGCTATTTCTTTTACCTTATATCAAGAAATTATGAATGATATAGCACCCGCTGAAATAGAAGACATGTATGTTACTATTAAGCTTGCTAATAGAGATACTATATCACCAATTAGGATTGTTACAGATGTTGAAGTCTTGTCTACGAAAATAAAATACCCTATTGATTTTCTTGTTCTTGGTTCCCCACAAGATGACTTTTGTCCCATTTTCTTTGGTAGACCTTTCTTGAACACCATTAATGCTAAAAACGATTGTGAGAAACAAACTGTCGGTGTTAGCTTCGGTGATGAATCTCATGAATTTAATTTTTCTAAGTTCAGTAGAAAACCTCATAAGAAAGATTTTCCTAGTAAGGATGAAATTATTGGTCTTGCTTCTATTGTTGTACCGCCTACTGATCCCTTAGAACAATATTTCCTAGACCATGAAAATGATTTGCATATGCGTGAAAGAAATGAAATAGATAGAATCTTGTTCGAACAACAACCTCTGCTTAAACACAATCTGCCTATTGAAGCTCTAGGAGGTCCTCCTCCACCTAAAGGTGACCCTGTGTTTGAATTAAAAAAATTGCCAGACACTTTGAAATATGCTCATCTTGATGAGAAAAAGATATATCCTATTATTATTAGTGCTAACCTTTCCGAACATGAAGAAGAAAGATCATTGAAAGTTCTAAGGAAGCACTGAGCTGCTATTGGATATACTCTTGATGATCTTAAGGGCATTAGTCCCACTCTATGCCAGCACAAGATTAATATGGAACCTGATGCTAAACCTGTTGTTGATTACCAACGTCGGCTAAATCCGAAGATGAAAGAAGTGGTAAGAATGAAAATATTGAAACTTCTGGAAGTACGTATAATCTATCCTATAGCTGATAGTAGATGCACTACTGGAATCTGGCACTTTGCCATCTGCCATGGCAGATGGCAAAGGCATGGTCGGCGGATGGCAAAGGCTTTGCCATCTGCCAGAAGATGGCAAACAGTTCGTCTGAAACCCTGCCGGTAAAGGCTTCTTTGCCATCTGCTAGCTGATGGCAAAGAGCCTGTGGCTTTGCCATCTGCTGGCAGATGGCAAAGCCTCTTAACGGGGTTACCCGGTTAGAAGGCTAACGGCATACATTGCCGTCTGCCAGCAGATGGCAAAGGCTTCAGGCTCTTTGCCGTCTGTCAGCAGATGGCAAAGGCTGCATGCTTTGCCATCTGCCAGCATATGGCAAAGAGATTTGCCATCTGCTGGCAGATGGCAAAGGGTCCAAATAGGTCAGCCCAAATTTTACATGTAGATGACACGTGGCCTCTTTGCCATCTGCCAGCTGATGGCAAAGCTCTTTGCCATCTGCCAGCTGATGGCAAAGTGCCTATATTGCCCCATTTAATTTTGTTTTTTCTTATATCAATTCATTTTCACAGAAAATCAAACACAAATATATTTATATGACCAATATAGCATATTCAACAGATATTACCAATAGTCATGAACACATATATATCGAACACATATCCAACACATGTTACCAATAGTAGCAAGTTTCATCCATACATATACATAGTTTCATCAATATTACACAGTTTCATCATAGGTAGCAAGTTTCACAAACTCAAAACAAAAACTAAAGACAAGCACTCCAACCCAAGCTTCCGTGATCTGAACACAAATCTACAAAATGGGAAAGAAGAAAGTAAGAAGAAGAAGACTAGAAGAAGAAGATTATTATGATGCAACTAAAATGTGAAGATTATTATGATGCAACTTATATCTGTAAAATAGGAATACCCAGTTTGTGGTTTTGTGGAAGTAAATTGAAAAACAACATATAGGCATCTTCATATATAATTGAACTTATAACACACATGTATAACATATAGGCACCCGAAGCAGCGAATACAATTAAGAATACTCTCCACAAGGCGTTTGGGAATAACTATAACCTCACTATTCTGTAGAAAAATTTCAAAAGCATAGATGAACTAAAACATTCAGATGGAGGTTGAATCGATCTAGGAGCAGCTGCAAAGTTCCATAACAACACACAGTTCAGAGCAAACGCGCACAGGTTTGTGTCAATTTATGTTGGACAGTACAGGCTGAACCATATACTTCCATCAAACACAAAATTATGTTGGACAGTACATGTTTGTGTCAATTCCATTATGGCAACTCGGATCTGCATCTATATATGACACATAATTACTAATATCAGTTTTTCTTCCTTGGATAAATCTAGTCATCAAACTGTAAAGATTGACATCCAACCACACGTATAAAACTTACTATCTTGTAAATTAATATCAAAGCAGTTGGAAAACAAACGACAACGGAACATGCATCATGGTGAAACCTCCATACTACAATATCAAACACGAATTCAGATTAACAATCTAAGCAAGAAAATATGAGAGATGCAGTCCTGGTCATTTTTTGTTTTGTGGCATCCCCTAAAAAATGATGTTCTTATTTTAGCAAGGATACACTGAGCTGGGACGATTCAGTCTGAAATAAAATATGATGGCTACGTAGGATTCATAAGGCAAGAAATTTGCTTCCTTCCAACAGACATGGTCTGCTGAACTAAACTTTATTTCAGTTAGCTTTGGTAAAAATCTGTAACTGAATTTGTCGTGTTGTCGAGCGACTTGCAGCTCAGAGAGGACTGCAAACATCAAACTCGTATGCCCATCCCACATCAAATTTTAAACCCGCCAAAATAAATATTTCAGTTTAGGATCCGATCATTGTACTTTATGAGTGTTAAGTGTAGTTTCTAAATAGCAGAGAAACCATACCATCTAAAGCACAACCCAGTAGCTTGTACAAACTAACATCAAATCTGAAAGAGGAAACTGTCGACAACAGATGAAGGTATCATGGTCTGTAATCCTTGGTGAACATCGTAAATTAGGATCAACAAAGCTGACAAGCTAAGAGTAACTGTAGAATCTATAATCCACACCAAAACTCCTGCATATAGAGCGTGTTTGGTTGAAGGCCTGGACGCTTTGCCTGAGAAAAAATGGTGCCTGGACAATGCCTGAGATGAAGGAAAATTGTGCCTGGCCAGGCAAGCCTGGTCGGTGAACGTTTGGTTCGTTTCCTTGCTTGCTGTTCTGTCCTTGTGTGCTTATAGAATTTTTAAATAGCAAACCTTTGCTGCTACTTGATCCAATTAGTACCAGGCTGGTGTGGAAGCATGTCCAGGCGCATGGGATGGGGCGCCTGGGCCAGGCAAATCACGCTGCCTGGGCTGACTACGTCCCTTTTTGTATTTTTTATTCTACTGGCCAGGCTAATCACACTACCGGCACAACCAGGCCAGGCAAGTACTTTCTTTCTCAGGATGCCAACCAAACAATCACCAGGCAGACTTCAGGCACAGCTCAGGCCAGGCGCGCAACGACGAGGACATCAACCAAACACACCCATAATCCGAATAATAAAGTAAAGAAAATGGTGTGACCTGGTTCTTTATTTATCAAGTAGAAAATGCTACAGAATTTGGCAGTCAAGTTGTATAGCAGCAATCATCTAAATTAAATAACTCAACAGAAAATGGTGTTGCTGTCAGATCACTAATATTTTGTTTGTGTTACAACATGAAGGATGCTAAGGCAGAACTTACCTTTAGAAGGGAGACAAAAAATAAATCTTCGAAAGGAAGAAACCATGAAAGAGGCAGAGACAAAGAACCAGGCCAGGGTAACAGCACACCAAGCGAAAGGCCACCGGGACAAGCCTGCAACGGCGGGATGGTGTCGATGACAAAGGGACAACATGTGGTTCTCCTTGCTCTTCACCTCTTACTCCCGGCCCCTGTTTCTCCTTCCCTCTCTCTCACACACATGTCCTTCTCCGAACAGTTTTCTCCTTCAGCATTTATACAAACAGGTAGTGCTCGCATCTGCAACATCAAAGCCAGAATGCAATTTGATAAAAATATGTGCACAGCTGCAGCTACCTATGCACAGTAATTCTTGCAATGCAACCCAGTCAAGCAAGAAAGAGGAGCTAGAGAAGGAGGGGGGCATGTTACTCACTGTCACACAAACTATCCTACAAACTGTCCTCCTTTGAGCAGTCTTCTTGAGCATCTATACAAACAAGCAGTGCTGGCATCTGCAAGCTCAAAGCCAAATAAATTTTGAGATATGCATAGCTAAAGCCACCTCTGAACAATAATTTTTGCAACTCAATCCAATCAAGCAAAAAAACATGAGCTAGAGGTGGAGGCGACCATGTTACGTACCTCGGCAGGCAAGCTCGGAGGAGAATCTGATGGAGGTCATGAGCAGCGAGATGAACTGTCCCTCTCCTGCCGGTCCCTCTCCGCCGGAATACCTGACATGAACTATAATATTAATATGAGGGCCTCCTTGTGTTTATATGTATAGAATGCTTATATGTATATATGTATAGAATATGTATAGAATATGGGCCTCCTTGTGATTCCTCAAAAGAATATCAAATGTGAATAAACAAAAAATCACTCTTATCATTTACTTTTCTTTACATTAAAATGAAAAACATCCACCAGGGAAACCTACTGTTCTACTAAAAACACATTTGTTTTCCTGGGGTGTACTGTTTTGCAAACTTGTTTCTCATATCAATCTTGCTAAATCTCCGTCGACTGAGACCTCGTTAAGAGTCTCAGTCGATGCTATATTCGTGAGATCCTACACTGAGATTTTCTCACATAGTACTACTATTTATGCCAGTTCATAAGCATTTTCCACAAACTACTTTGAGATTTTGCACTGCGTTTGGCTGGGATGTAACCGAATTTGCCAGCTAGTTACTTGCTTTTGCCCATGTTTTGCAGAACAAATAACAGGCCATACTGGACATGAAGAATGACACCAGGTCCATTAAAAAATAGCACAAGAATTTGTTTTTTTGATGCTAAGAAAGCCGGCAACAGGCTAAATTGCACTTCCTCAACCTCTCTAAAAAAGGCACCTACAGCATTGGATATCAAAAGGATCCGTCGAAACTTAGTTTACGAAATCGGAGATATCAAACTTAGTTTACAAACTCTGCTAGTACATGATATTGCAACCAAGCTTGCATACCTCAGGTTTTCAATGTCTTGACAAACGTCAGCATCACACAAGCTTAAGAGAATTTTCGAAGCATTTCAGCATAAGAAACATTTCCGAGTCAAGCTTCTAACAAATAGTCCATTAGCTTTACCGAATGATCGTAATCATCTTCAACTCCGCACCTCCCTCAAGGTCATAAGAAGACCTCTTCTCTGTTGACGGAAACACTGAAACTCGATTTGTTATTGTTCTCTCCCCTTGTCTTGCATTGCTTGTAGCCATTACATAGGCTGATGCCTGGACGGCAGCACTATTGTATTCCACGAAATTTGATTGCACGGCCTGCAAGCTGATATCATCAGATAATCACTAAACAAGTAAGCGGTCAAACCGTAAGACAGACGAGTTTTCCAAATGATGCTTATAACAAGGAAGCTGCTGGAGGGGGCAGAGCTGAATTATAGGCAGAGCCATGATCATTGTCTTGCTGCTTATTCTCGGCTTCGAGCCATTCGTCGCTGCCGTCAATCCACTGACGCATATCTGCTACTACAGAGACACCCACATGAACAAGAGCACCTACAAAGCAAACCTTGAGCTCCTATCTACTGCTCTATTCACTAGCGCCTCATCCACACGAACTGACCAAGACTGTATAATACGGCATCGTGGTGTGCCGCGGTGATGGCGTCATCGATGCCTGCCCCAGCTGCATCACCACAGCATTCTAGGATGTGTGGTGGGCCGTGGATGAGGGGGAGGGCCGGCGACGGGGCGGGGGAGCGATGGCGACGGGGCGGGGGAGCGACGGCGACGGGGCAGGGGAGCGACGCGGCCGGCGACAGGGCGGGGGAGCGACGGGGCCGGCGACGGGGTGGGGGAGGGCCGGCGACGGGGCGGGGGAGCGACGGCGACAGGGCGGGGGAGCGACGCGGCCGGCGACAGGGCGGCGGCGGGCGAGCCTAGAGCGCCATCGACGGGGGCTGTTCGGTGTGTGCGGATGAGATGCGAACGACTTTTTTTTACCTGGATGGGTGGGGAGAGAGGAAGGGGATAACCCCACAGTTTTTTTTACCTGAAAAAAAATAACCCTATCTCTTTGCCATCTGCCAGCAGATGGCAAAGAATCTTTGTCGTCTGCTGGCAGATGGCAAAGAGGTGGGGCTGGTATGCCGTTACACGCCTGACGGCCACAGGATTTGCCAACCTCTTTGCCATTTGCTGGCAGATGGCAAAGATTATTTGCCATCCACTAGAAGATGGCAAAGAATTGGCTGATGGCAACCATGTTCTTTGCCGTCTGTCAGTTCTTTGCCGTCTGTTTTTTATAAGCAGATGGCAAAGATGTTCTTTGCCATCAGCTGGCAGATGGCAAAGAGCTGGCTGATGGCAAATTCCCAGTTTCCAGTAGTGATGGGTAAGTCATGTTCATTGTGTCCCTAAGAAGGGAGGTATTACTGTTGTTCCTAATGATAAGAATGAACTTATTAATTCCACAAAGAATTTTCATAGGCTATAGAATGGTACTTGATTTTAGAAAATCAAACAAAGCAACGAGAAAAGATCATTACCCTTTTCCTTTCATTGATCAAATGCTAGAAAGATTATCTAAGCACACACATTTTTGCTTCCTTGCTGGATATTCTGGTTTTTCACAAATACATGTTTCTCAACCTGATCAATAAAAGACCACTTTTACTTGTTCTTTTGGAACTTATGCTTATTGACGTATTCCTTTTGGTCTATGTAATGCACGTGCTACCTGTCAAAGATGTATGACTGCTATATTCTCTGATTTTTACGAAAAGATTGTTGAGGTTTTCATGGATGACTTTTCTGTTTATGGGAAGTCTTTTGATAATTGTTTAAGCAATCTTGATCGAGTTTTGCAGAGATGTGAGAAAACAAATCTTTTCTTTTGAATTGAGAGAAATGCCACTTTATGGTTAACGAAAGTATTGTTTGGGCCATAAAATTTTGGAAAGAGGTATTGAAGTGGACAAAGTGAAGGTTGATTCAATTGAGAAAATTCCATGTCCTAAAGATATCAAAGGTATTCGTAGTTTCCTTGGTCATGCTGGTTTCTATAGGCGATTTATCAAAGACTTTTCTAAAATTTCTAGGCCTCTTACAAATATTTCGCAAAAGTATACTCCTTTTGTTTTTGATGATGATTTTTTAGAAACCTTCAAAACACTCAAGAAAGCCTTAATTTCTGCACCTATTATTCAACCACCTGATTGGAACTTGCCTTTTGAGATTATGTGTGATGCTAGTGATTATGATGTTGGTGTTGTTCTAGGACAACGAGTTGATAAGAAACTAAATGTTATCCACTATGCTAGTAAAACTCTAGACAGTGCTCAACGAAATTATGCTACTGCTAAAAAAGAACTCTTAGCAGTGGTGTTTGCTTGTGATAAATTTAGATCCCACATTGTTGATTCCAAAGTGACCATTCAGACGGATCATGCTGCTATAAAATATCTTATGGAAAAGAAAGATGCTAAACCTAGACCCATTAGGTGGGTTCCCCTACTACAAGAATTTGATTTGCATATCACTTATAGAAAAGGGGCGGAGAACCCCATAGCTGATAACCTGTCTAGGCTTGAAAATATTCTTGATGACCCACAACCTATTAATGATAGCTTTCCTGATGAACAGTTAGCTGCAATAAATGTTTCTAACAGTACACCTTGGTATGCTGACTATGCTAATTATATTATTGCTAAGTAAATACCACCTAGCTTTACATACCAACAAAGGAAAAAAAATCTTGTATGATTTAAGACATTACTTTTGGGATGACCCACATCTTTATAAAGGAGTAGATGGTATTATTAGGCATTGTGTACTTGAGGATGAACAGGAACAAATCCTATGGAAATGTCACTCTGAAGCTTATGGAGGACCTCATGCGGGAGACAGAACCACTCATAAGGTATTGCAATCTGGGTTTTATTGGCCTACTCTCTTCAAGGATCCCCGTAAGTTCGTCTAATCATGTGGTGAATGTCAAAGAATAGGTAATATCGGTAAGCATCAAGAAAAGCCTATGAATTATTCACTTGTTGTTGAACCATTTGATGTTTGGGGATTTGATTTCATGGGACCTTTTCCTTCCTCTAATGGGTATACTCATATTTTGGTTGTTGTTGATTATGTTACTAAGTGGGTAGAAGCTATTCCAACTAGTAGTGCTGATCACAACACACCTCTATTAAAATGCTTAAGGAAGTTATTTTCCCAAGGTTTGGAGTCCCTACATATTTAATGACTGATGGTGGTTCACACTTTATTCATGGTGCTTTTCGTAAAATGCTTTCCATGTATGATGTTAATCTTTGAATTGCATGACCCTATCATCCCGAGTTTAGTGGTCAAGTTGAACTTAGCAATAGAGAAAGAAATCTAATTTTACAAAAGACTTTCAATAGGTCCGGAAAGAATTGGTTTAAGAAACTAGATGATGCACTTTGGGCTTAACAACATATAAAAATCCTATGGGTATGTCTCCTTATAAAATGGTTTATGAAAAAGCTTGTCATTTGCCTCTTGAGGTAGAACATAAAGCATATTGAGAAATTAAATAACTCAACTATGATTTCAAACTTGATGTGAAAAGAGGTTATTTTATATTGGCTCATTAGATGAATGGAGAACCCAAGATTATGAAAATGCAAAGTTATTCAAAGAAAAAGTTAAAAGATGGCATGATAAAAGAATCCAAAAGCGTGAGTTCAAGGTTGGAGAATATGTTCTTTTGTACAACTGTCATTTTAGATTCTTTGCAGGAAAACTCCTCTCCAAATGGGAAGGACCCTATGTTATCGAGGAGGTTTACCAATCTGGAGCTATCAAAATAAATAATGTTGAAGGTACTAACCCGAAGGTTGTTAATGGGCAACAAATAAAACATTATATCTCAGGTACACACATTAATATTGAAAGAAATATTATCCAAACTATGACACCGGAAGAACACATAAAATAAACCTTCCGAAACACTTCAGAATCGTGAAAAAGAGGAGGTATGTGATACGGTAAGTAAACGGACTCCAAAAAATCCGCAAAAATATTTTTTGCTAGTTTTGGAATATTTAGAAAATTAGGAAAAATAAGAAACATCCAGGAAAGCACCCCTGGTGGGCACAAGACACCAGGGCGCGCTTGGCAAGCCAGGCGCGCCCAGGTGGGTGTGCCCACCTAAGGTACCTTCCGGACTATGTTTTTCCTCCGTTTGCTTGTTTCCCAAGATAAAAAAATCTTTATATATCCCCCGAACGTATTGACCTCCGTATCACGGAGAAATCTCCTGTTTTCTTTTCTTGCTATTTTCTGACAAATCTAATCCACCATGGCTGCTTCAAGCTCCTCCAGGGACAAGTTCTTTGAGAACGTCATCAACCCATATCTGCAGGGGGTGATCCAGCACCCTCAAGCTACCTAGGTGCATGATGGGGTGCACCACATCCGCGATGTGCAAGGCACCAAGGGGACTGGATCCATGGAGGCTAGGCTTGAAGCTGTGGAGCAGGAAGTCTTTAGGTGCCAGGGGATGGTGGAACATGGACTCAATGCCAATCACCCAATGATCGCGAACTACACTCGTGAAATCAAGGTGGATGGCAAGTCCTTGAAGGACATCGTCTTCTCCTTCAACAAGAAAATCAACTTCCTCCAGAGCTAGATCTACGACCTTCAATACAAGTCTTTGAATATGAGGCAAGGTTTAAAGGTATGAGTTTTGCTGCTAGTTGCAGGACCCAAGAGACTCACTCTTCCTCTTATTATGGTGATCCTCTGCCATGGAAACCCGAGGACAAGATCGCCACTACTTCATCACCACTACCTCATTCATCACTAAAAGAAAATTGGGTATCGGGTATGGGCACTCCCCTTGGCTTTCCCCAAGCTTGGCGGAGGTGCCCCAGCATTGTATCACCTCCGCTATCTTTTGCCTTTATTTTCCTTAGTTCAATCCATAGTTATCTTTTTCTGTAGATGAATAAAAGTTAGTTTTATCATTTCTTTTCAAGAGTTTGCTTAGTGATCTATCCTTGTAATCATGTGCGAGGTATATAATAAAGTTTAGTTTGAGTTTTGCTTCTTTTACTTTCATGTTTCAATAAAAAGAAAGGAAATAAATGAAAAGATCATATGCTAATCTTATGGTAAGTAATGACATCACATAAGGAAAAGTGTAAGCAAAATTTTTTATTGTAGATTGACAAACATAGCATTGGTCAATGATGCAACTCATGAAAGAATTAATAAGGGAAGAGAAGGTTCACATGCAAATACACTATCCTGGAAATATTTTGTGCTTGTGAGCACCCATCAAAATATTATATGCCAAAGTTGTTGACGTTGGACAAGGAAGACAACATAATGATTTATGTTTGTTCATATTCACATAGAAGCTATATTGTCATAGATCCCTCAACATGTGGTTTGCCCCCCATCTTTGCTATCCAAAAATTCCGCACCAAGTAGAGATACTACTTGTGCATCCAAAACCCCTTAAACCCAAATCTTGTTTTGAGAGTCCACCATACCTACCTATGGGTTGAATAAGATCCTTCAAGTAAGTTGTCATCGGTGCAATAAGGCAATAAAAATTGCTTCTAAAAGTGTTAGATCATTTAGTGTAAGAGAAAATTGAACATTGTACGAACTTGTGATGGCGAAGAATAAAATCGACAGACTGCATAACAAAGGTTGCCATCATAAGGGGTAATATAATGTGACACTCTCTTGCACTAAGGGGTTGAGCATACAAACAAAAAGCGCATGGCAACCTCTGCTTCCCTCTACGAACGGCCTATCTTTTACTTTCATGTATTTACTTTCATGCAAGTCAAAGTTTTTTCTCTCTATTCCTTTTTATTTTCTCTTTTGGCAAGCATCATGTGGTGAGGAAAGATCTAGGCACATATATCCAGTTGAATATGGGCAGCATGAGCTATTATTGTTGACATCACCCTTGAGGTTAATAATGCAAATAAGATACCAAAATGTTTTTAAAAACATCACATGTATGTCAATGTCACTTGCATTCATGACAAAAGTGTGGGTAAGTGCCCATCCAAGTTTTAGCTCTTATCACACCACCATGAATAGTAAAATTTTAAAAAGTTCAAAAAATCCAAATAAAATTTGTGTCAAAGAATGGCAAATGTTTTCAGTTCTTGCCAAGTTTCATCAGGGAATGGCATTTGTGGAAGTCATGGTAAAAAACAATAAACATGGCAAAAAACAATAAACACTCCAAAATAGATTTTTTTGCCATGACTTCCACAAATGTCATTCCCTGAAGAAAATAGATGGGTTTTTTGCCATGACTTCCACAAATGTCATTCCCTGATGAAACTTGGCAAGCACTTAAAACATTTGTCATTCTTTGACACCAAATTTTTTTGGATTTTTTTTTGAACTTTTAAAGATTTTACTGTTCATGGCGGTGTGATAAGAGCTAAGTCTCGGATGGGCACTTACTAACACTTTTGTCATCAATGCAAGTGGCATTGACATACATGTGATGTTTTTCGAACATTTTGGCATCTTATTTGCATTTTTCTGATTTAGTATCAATTAGTTATGAAGTTTTCAAAGTGGCGGTCAAACGGTCAAAGGGCAAAAGCATAAGACGAGCAAAGTTTGTTGGACAGAACCGCTGGCTTTCGGGAATTAGGGGCAATCCCGTCGAGTGGTACACAACTAGGGGCATAAAACCAATTATCCCTTGAATTTATCGACACCTCTCTCTCTAAGCATGTGGACATATTTTTCAATTTCGGTTTTAGCTTGAGGACAAGCGAGGTCTAAGCTTGGGGGAGTTGATATGTCCATTTTGCATCATGTTTACCTACTGTTATTTATGCTGTTTTATTGCATAATAATGCTTTTTGGAGTAATTCTAAAGTCTTTTCTTTCATACACTACAAGAAATATGTCAACTAGTGACCTTCTGTCAGTGACCCTGGAAGAATTGGTCATAGATCTATGACCATCTGAGACTAATTGGTCAAAAGCTATTCGGGGGGCTCCAAACCCTAAACCATTGCGACCATTTTGGTTAGAAAGGTCGTAATTTCCTTACCCGAAATGGTCACAAAGAAAATAGTGTAGGTCCGCTGCCTTATTTCTAGTTGTTTACGACCAATATAGATGGTCATAGCCTTGTAGATTGTGGTGGGTTGTGATGACTAGGCGCTATCTCATCAGTTTTGCCTATGTGTCATGTCCATGTGTCAATTTTTGCCCTAGGTTGTGAAGCAATCTATATTTCTGTTATTCCGAAAATTCCGAAAAAATTCTCATAAATTGTTTGGATCATATATTCATCAAATATGTCAAAAACCTTCCTTGCCTAGTTCAAAAATAACTCAACAATATTCATTTTCCTATTCTGTTCCGAGTAGCACTTTGTGAAGCAAGTGTTATTTATATATTCTTGATTTCCCTAAAAATTTGTGAAGACGGTCTTCTTAGTAACTGATCATCCTCAGCCAAAACTCACGCCCATTAGCCATGTGCATTTCCCGTACCGCAAATCAAACACTTGGCTGCTTATTCATGTTTGAGCATCGATCGGTCTCCTCGTGAGAATCTTATGTTATAATTTTCTTCCTAGCATCTACCTGGGGAGTGAACAACCCACTAGACATGCCTAGGCCGCCCAGAACGCATGGCAATGCCACGGTCACGCGGTGACCACGTGGCGGGCATGCGAGCTTATGCGCTCTAGAGTTGGGGCCCTCAGCCACCATCCAAACCTCGATGTCTCGCCATCAAACCAGGTATTTCTGATTAAATAGATACTTATTTACCTAGAAATGATTTTTGGAAAAAATAAAGAGCAAACTATGAGGCACTTGCAGTTCAAATTTGACCCGCTTCCAACTGAATCAGCGGGAATTTGTCTTTTTCACCAGAGGTGGATCAAAACTTTTGACACCCAACCATTTTGTCAATTGTGCATTAAATATGGCCTAGTATTTAATAAAATTGACTAGGTACAATTTTGCAACAAATATATGGTAGATCCTTCACAAAAAAACTCATTTTGGGCCCTCGAAAAAATGGAAAATGAATTTTTTGTCCAAAGAAAATGAAAATTCCCTTAAGCAACATTGTTTGGAATTCCAATATGCACCCTTGTGCATAATATTAGATCATTTGAACAAACTATGCCATGAATGTGGCCATAAGATTGATCATTTGGCTTGAAAGCCATGAATCTTCACACTTGATAGCTCATTTCTGAGAACACTTTTTTAAAATAATTACCGTATTACAAGTTTATTATTTTTCCTGGAAACTTGGTCACATATAATGACACAATGCGAAGGTTTTCCAATTTTTTGATTTTTTGAATTTTTTATGCCCGTTTCAAAATGCGCTCAAAACGGCGGGCTTGACCGTTCCTATCTAGTGGTTGAATCTTGGAACTTTTTTGGTGTTTCTCTGATTAAATAGATACTTATGTACCTAGAAATGATTTTTGGAAAAAATAAATAGCAAACTATGAGGCAGCTTCACTTCAAGTTTGACCCGCTTCCAACTGAATCGGCGGGAATTTGTCTTTTTCACCAGAGGTGGATCAAAACTTTTTACACCCAACAATTTGATCAATTGTGCATTAAATATGGCCTAGTATTTTATAAAATTGATTAGGTCCAATTTTGCAACAAATATATGGTAGGTCCTTCACAAAAAAAAACTCATTTCAGGCACTCGGAAAATGGAAATTGGTTTTTTCATCCAAAGAAAATGAAAACTTCCTTAGGCAACATTGGTTGCCATTCCAATATGCACCCTTTTGCACAATATTAGATCATTTGAAAAAACTATGCCATGAATGTGGCCATAAGATTGATCATTTGGCTTGAAAGCCATTGATCTCCACACGTGATAGCTCGTTTTTGAGAACACTTTTTTAAAATAATTGCCATTTTACAAGTTTGTTATTTCTCCTGGGAACTTGGCCACATATAATGACGCAAAGCGAAGGTTTTGCAATTTTTTGATTTTTTTTGAATTTTTTATGCCTGTTTCAAAATGCGGTCAAAACGGCGGGCTTGACCGTTCCTAGCTAGTGGTTGAATCTTGGAATTTTTTGGTGTTTATCTGATTAAATAGATACTTATTTACCTAGAAATGATTTTTGTAAAAAATAAAGAGCAAACTATGAGGCAGCTGTAGTTCAAATTTGACCCGCTTCCACTTGAATCGGCCAAAATTTGTCTTTTTCACCAGAGGTTGATAAAAACTTTTGACAACTAACCATTTGGTTAATTGTGCATTAAATAAGTCCTAGTATTTTAGAAAATTGATTTGGTACAATTTTGCAACAAATATATTATAGGTCCTTCGCAAAAAAACTCATTTTGGGCACTCGAAAAATGGAAAATTGATTTTTCGTGCAAAGAAAATAAAACCTCCCTTTTTCAATATTGTTTGACATTCCAATATGCACCCTTGTGCACGATATGAGATCATTTTAACAAACTATTTCATCAATGTGGCCCTAAGATTGATCATTTGGCTTGAATGCCATTGATCTCCACACATGATAGCTCGTTTCTGAGAACACTTTTTAAAAAGAATTATCGTATTAAAAGTTTATTATTTTTCCTGGAAACTTGGCCACATATAATGACACAATGCGAAGGTTTTGCAATTTTTTGATTTTTTTGAATTTTTTATGCTTGTTTCAAAATGTGGTCAAAACGGCGAGAATGACCGTTCCTAGCTAGTGGTTGAATCTTGGAATTTTTTTGGTGTTTCTCTGATTAAATAGATAATTATGTACCTAGAAATGATTTTTGTAAAAAATAAATAGCAAACTATAAGGCAGCTGCAGTTCAAATTTTACCCGTTTCCAACTAAATCAGTGGAAATTTGTCTTTTTCACCAGAGGTGGATAAAAACTTTTGACACCTAACCATTTGGTCAATTGTGCATTAAATAAGTCCTAGTATTTTAGAAAATTGATTTGGTACAATTTTGCAACAAATATATTATAGGTCCTTCGCAAAAAAACTCATTTTGGGCACTCAAAAAATGGAAAATTGATTTTTCGTGCAAAGGAAATAAAAACTCCCGTTGTCAATATTGTTTGCCATTCCAATATGCACCCTTGTGCATGATATGAGATCATTTTAACAAACTATGTCATCAATGTGGCCATAAGATTGATCATTTGGCTTGAATGCCATTGATCTCCACACATGATAGCTCGTTTCTGAGAACACTTTTTAAAAAGAATTATTGTATTATAAGTTTATTGTTTTTCCTGGAAACTTGGCCACATATAATGACACAATGCGAAGGTTTTGCAATTTTTTGATTGTTTTTGAATTTTTTATGCCTATTTCAAAATGCGTCAAAACGGCGAGAATGACTGTTCCTAGCTAGTGGTTGAATCTTGGAATTTTTTTGGTGTTTCTCTGATTAAATAGATAATTATGTACCTAGAAATGATTTTTGTAAAAAATAAATAGCAAACTATAAGGCATCTGCAGTTGAAATTTGACCCGTTTCCAACTGAATCGGCGGAAATTTGTCTTTTTCACCAGAGGTGGATAAAAACTTTTGACACCTAACCATTTGGTCAATTGTGCATTAAATAAGTCCTAGTATTTTATAAAATTGATTTGGTACAATTTTGCAACAAATATATTATAGGTCCTTCACAAAAAAAACTCATTTTGGGCACTCGAAAAATGGAAAATTGTTTTTTCTTGCAAAGGAAATAAAAACTCCTACAGAGGAAATAAAAACTCCCTTTGTCAATATTTTTTGCCATTCCAATATGCACCCTTGTGCACGATATGAGATCATTTGAATAAATATTTGATAGGACTTTCACAAAAAAACTCATTTTGAGCACTGAAAAATGGAATGAAATTTTTTATCTTTCGATCACGACCAATTTAATTGATCATAAGGTGAACAAATGGTTTAGTGCGTTTGCGTTCTGATTGGACATCAGCATATCACGCGGATCACGCATCAACCACTATCGGATGGTTCCGGATCCGACGGCCCAAACCCCCCGAGCCGAAACCCTAGGTGTGTCCTCATGGACATTTTCCACCCACCGCCCTGCCTCCATTCTTTCTTTCTTTCTCTCCCTCCCCCCTCAGATCCTCTCCCCTCTCCCCCGATGCAGACCCCTCTCGTCCCCATCAGACCCCCCTCCCCCGATCCCACCTACCGGCGGCGACCTCCCCGCGCCCATCCTCGCCGCATCGCCACCCGGACCCCCTCCCTTCCCCACTGCATCGCCACCCCAAGCCACCTCCCTTCCTTAAGATCCATCGCCGCCGCCACCTCCTCATCTCCTCCTCCCTTCAGATCCATCCACCCGCAGCAGCCCCTTCTCCCCCTAACCAAGCAACCTCCTCTCCTCACGCAACGGAGACAACAGCACCGCCGCCCAGCGACAACAGCGTCGTGGCTGGCTTGCTCGCCGGCGCGCGCGTGCGTGCTTCGATGCGCGGTGCTCCGTCGAGCTAGCCGGACCATGGCGCCGCCATCCACCTCATCGCCTCCCAGATGTATATTTTTATCTAGATGGGATTTCCTCCTCCTCCTCCTCCTATTCCCCTCGTCAGATCCATCCATCCATCTGTTTTTCCTCCTCCTCCTATTCCCCTCCATGCCCATCCATTCGATATCACTTAATTCTGTAGTACTGAATACTGATAATACTGAGTAGAGGGCTGGCATTATGGTGGCTGTGTACGGCGAAGACCACAAGTTCTTCGGTGAGTTGCCTTCATCTTCTCCTCCTAGCTCCCTCTTTTCTGCTCCTATAGCAGTAGAAGGCTTTAATGGTGCATGCATGAGGATCAATACTGTTGACTGCGTGACAATCATGTTTCTCACCATTGTAATTTTTGGTTTTGAAAAAAATACATGTTTTCTTGATCTTCTGTTAAGTCTGTTTATTTATAAATCCAACTTCCATGTTTTTTTAGAGGGAAACCTGAAGACTGACCCCTAATGTTTCCGTGCAAGTAGTAACTCTGATAGGCCACTACACTTTCCAAATTCCAATGGTCACGTGTTGGTCGTTCCCAAGTTTTCACTAACCTAAGTATGTACTCTACCATACATTTCCCAAAATTCTTCCTCTCATTCACCTGATGCATACTTGTTCAATGTGTTTCCGTGAAGTTATTAGACATACAATACTTTTCAAATACCCATACTGTAACTGACCAAAGAACTAGAAGCAAAAGACATACAGTACAACACTTTTCAAATGCTCAATATTGTAGCTGACACACTAGAGAACTAGACGAATAACCTGGATTAGAAACACTCACTGGGTTCTTCCCTTGCCCCTGGCAATGTCAATGAATCAGAGTGGTACTGTAGGCACCGAGGAAATTGTGGCATGTTGTTTAATTTGTTTATTCATTTGTTGTAGTTTGTGCACTGTTGTGGTGAAACTCTAGTGTTTCTGCAACCTACAAGTGCGTATGGGCACTGATTTCTAGAAGTATTTGAGTTGACTACTTTGTTGGTTTAGATAGTACAGAAATTTTGAATGGTGGTTGATTTGCTTCTGGTTTTTGAAATAGAGATGACTATAGTTATGCATGAACGAGAATATGCTTGTAACTGGTAACAAATAGACCAGCTTTGCAGTTTGCCACATTGGTGATGTAAATGCCCCTAAATGATGATATCTTAGCAATTTCTTTCTCTGATGTTTAACCTTGTTACTATCGTCCATAAGTATTATCGTTGATTTTGGTATATGAGCACTAGTGTTTCCTGCTTACAGCAAGCTATGTATTGTACATGTGTCCATTTTACCTGTGTAAATAGTTTGTTTCATACCTAGTAACATGTTTCCTCATAATGAATTACTCGTGCCATGTGAATCATTGCTGCTATCCTGCTACTAATGGATACAGGGACAAAATGCACAGTTTCCTGTCAAGTAGTGTTTGTTTGGTGACACGATGCCATTTTTTCCTTCCAAGTATAATGCTCCTTGCATGTAGTGATGATACTGCATCTATTTCATTTCATGTTTATGCCTCTTCCAGAAAATGTGTTGCACCTACATTAATTAATCTAACTTATCCATTTCATTTTATAGGCCTTTGAGTACAAGAGGCTGCTGCTTGACTATAAGAGCGAAAATGTGCAATGTTGGA
Organism: Triticum dicoccoides; assembly: GCF_002162155.2. Taxonomy (NCBI): domain Eukaryota; kingdom Viridiplantae; phylum Streptophyta; class Magnoliopsida; order Poales; family Poaceae; genus Triticum; species Triticum dicoccoides. The sequence goes on along the minus strand of NC_041381.1, from coordinate 40,048,170 downwards.
TTAATGATTGAAGTGCATTAGCGGTTTATCTTCTTCTTCACAAGTCTGATTGCAATGGATGTATATAACTGTCATTTTTACTTCTTGCATATTTAACATACATGACAATAGCAGTAGGTATTGAAATATATGTGAAGGTAGAAGCTATCGCTGCTGCCTTGTGGGTCGTAATTCTTTCTCTCCAGACGCGTATACTGCCTGATGTATCGCTCATGCTCATATTCTGTACCGAGATAGTCCTAATATCTGTAGAGTTGTAGATAGATTTCCCCTGAAAAAGCTATGCTTCTTTCCTTGGATGATAAGCATGTTCGGCAGCTATGTGGAATCCTTAAGATAAATGGTCTTTAGTTTCTTTTGGTGCATCTGTGTGCACATAACAGTCTGTTACTTTCTCTTTATATGATGAAGAAAATATGCTATTGTCGTTTGTTTATTATTATCTATCATCTGTAGATTTATTTTTAGGCCATCAGTACTTGAATGAATAATTTTTCTTTAGGTGTCATGAGTCTTGTGTTACTACATACATCTGTCGTGAAGTACATGGTTCCAGAACTATGGTAAGCTGTAGTTTGCTCTACTGGTGATAGTAGGATGATGGAAACATCACTACTGAATGTAGTTCCTGTTTCTTCAACTAATCATCATGTACTAGAGTTTCTCTTCTTCTTGCTACTGTTTGGTTTTTGACATCACTAGCTTGTACTGAAACGTGCAGACTTTACCCCTTGCTAGATCCTTCGGTGGAGGTGACCCATGTGATGGTGATTCGCTCCAGCAGTTCTGGTTTCGGCAGTGTTGGTGCTACACTGCTACTTGCAGTGGTGGTGCTACACTGCTACTGCTCCTATGATGGCTACGCATTGGTAGGCTTGGCTGCCTCCCTTGGCTCTTGCTGTGATCGTGAAGCTCAGCCTAGGCTACAACCACTTCCGATGAGCTCCTCAGGTCCCCTTCTACCCCTCCTACTCGCTCCATGATTCTTTGCTTTGCCTTTGTGAGGTGTAATTGTTTAATTTTTCTCATAGTCGAGCATTGGATGATATATTTTATCTATCATGAGGTACATGGTTTATGGATATGCCAACCTGCAGCTTGTTGTGCTAGTGATAGTAGGATAATGCAAGTTTTGACAATCCGTACATATTCCTGCATGTTAGTGTCTCCCCGTGTAAGTACGAATTCTGGTGATGTCTTCATCATAGATGATGCTCTGCCTTTCGCATTCATTCATTCTCTGACTGTTCTAGGAGTCCTCGTATTTATTTGAAAATCTGTGCACATGTACATCATTCTAGAGAAGCATTCCCATATCAGCACATGTATCTGAAAAATCTATTCAAATCTCCTCACTTCATATGTTGCTATGAACACTAAGTTCAGAGTGTAGCATGTTGTTAAGAGATACTGCAACTCCAAAGTAGACAACTAAAACATATTAGTAAAATCAGTATGCATCCCTAGTGATGCTTTATCTTGTTATTTTAGTCCATGAGTGATGTGTTGGAGCATCACTGACTTGTATGGTTTTTTTCAAGGTCTATACAAGTGCCATCTTTGTCTGGCAACATCTGCCTCCTGTGTCATGTCATGTATCTATTTCACTTTAAATGTTTTAAGTGAATGATGTATTACTTGAGAGTGTTGATGTATTAATGCAAACAGTGCTTGTGTACTTGTGACCAATCTGTTTTCCCTCTCATTTATAGGAGTTCCTTGGCCAAAGATATTCGAAGAAGCTCGAAGCCCCAATCAGCGGCTCGCTTTATATGTTATTGAACTTGTAATGCAGAATTTGCTTGGAATTTTGATGTAATGCTGATCTTGCTAGGAATTGGGTGTATATTTACTTGTTGTACCTGTTATTTAATGTTGGGTGTACTTGTTATTCAAATGCTGGGAATTTGAATTTGTGATAAATGTATTTAGTTGGATGTGAACATAATACTGAAATAGTCCTTGGCCCAAACACTACTGGACCTTAAAAGGGCCACAACCCAAACATAGTTGGGGTCTGTTTCAGAAATGCCAGTATATTAATTTTCAAAAATAAATAAAAAGGACTGTAAGAGGGCCGAGTTCCAACATTTAAAAGGACCACAAAAAGGCTGAGGCCTGAACAAGAATTGGACTGAAAAAAGGCCGAGGCCCGAACAAGAATTGGACTGTAAAAGCGTGCGGCCTAGAAAATAAGTGGCTGAAATGTTGGGCTTGGCCCGTGAAGCCGACCAAAAATTCACAGGAAAAAAACAACAAATAGGCTGAATTGTTGGGCTCGGCCCATCTAAAACACCTAATCGGACCGGGCTGAATCTTGTCAGTGACCTTTTGAATTGGTCGTAATTTTGCCACGTCAGATTGCCACGTCGGATCCGACGTGGCCTGGGCAGACAACCAGTGACCAAAACAAAAGGTCATGGGTTCAACGACCTTCTGTTTTGGTCGTAAACGTCTACGACCTTCTCACTGAGAAGGTCGCTATAGTCAGTTTATGACTGCCAGCTTTTGACCTTCTGTTTTTGGTCACAAAAAGGTCGCAAATGAAAAACCATGACCTTTTAGTGACCAATAGTGGTGGTCACAAGTTGACATATTTCGTGATAATATGTAAGGTACACACAAAGAGGGAGAATTCCGGCAGCTGAAATCTGGACCTGAAAAAGCTACGTCAGGCAACCTATTCTGGACACAACTCCAAATGAGCTGAAACTTCACAAGGATTTTTTATGGAATAAATGAGAATTTTTGGAGCCAATAAGTACCAGAGGGGGCCCACCAGGTGGGCACAACCCACCTGGGCACGCCTGGGCTCCTTGGCGCCCAGGTGGGTTGTGCCCACCTCGGTCCACCGCCGGTGCCCCTCTTCTGGTATGTAAGTCATTTTGACCTAGAAAATAAATTAAGGAGAGGACTTTCAGGACGAAGCGTCGCCGTCTCAAGGCAGAACTTGGGCAGTGGCACTTTTTCCCTCTGGCAAAGTGATTCCGCCGGGGGAATCATCATCATCACCAACAACGCTCCCATCTTGGGGAGGGCAATCTCATCAACATCTTCAACAACACCATCTCCTCTCAAACCTTTGTACTGGAACTATAGATTGGTGCTTGTGGGTGACTAGTAGTGTGGATTACATCCTGTAGTTGATTACTATATAGTTTATTTGGTGGAAGATTATATGTTCAGATCCATTTTTCTATTTAATACCCCTCTGATCTTGAGCATAATTATCATTTGTGAGTAGTTACTTTTTTTCTTGAGTTCACGGGAGAAGTCATGTTGCAAGTAAACATGTGAACTTGATATGTGTTCGATATTTTGATGATATGTATGTTGTGATTCCCTTAGTGGTTTCATGTGAACGTCGACTACATGACACTTCACCATATTTCGGCCTAAGGGAATGCATGTGGAGTAGTTATTAGATGATGAGTTGCGAGAGTGACAGAAGGTTAAACCCTAGTTTATGCGCTATCACATAAGGGACCGATTGGATCTAAAAGTTTAATGCTATGGTTAGCATTTATTCTTAATACTTTTCTCATAGTTGCGGATGCTTGCGAGGAGGGTTAATCATAAGTAGGAGGTTTGTTCAAGTAAGAACAACACCTAAGCACCGGTCCACCCACATACCAAATTATCATAGTAGCCACTACAAGAAATATGTCAACTTATGACCTTCTGTCAGTGACCCTTGAAGAATTGGTCATAAATTTATGACCATTTCCGACCAATTGGTCAAAAGCTGTTCGGGGCGCTCCAAACCCTAAACCATTGCGACCATTTTGGTCAGAAAGGTCGTAATTTCCTCACACGAAAAGGTCATAAAGCAAATAGCGCTAGTCTGCTGCCTTATTTCTAGTTGTTAACGACCAATATAGATGGTCATAGCCTTGTAAATTGTGGTGGGTTGCTATGACTAGGCGCCACCTCATCAGTTTTGCCTATGTGTCATGTCCATGTGGCAGTTTTTGCCCTAGGTTGTGAAGCAACCTATATTTCTGTCATTCCCAAAATGCCCAAAAAAATCTCACAAATTCTTTGGGTCATATCTTCGTCAAATATGTAAAAACCTTCCTTGCCTAGTTCAAAACTAATTCAAAAATATTCATTTTCCTATTCTGTTCAGAGCAGCACTTTGTGAAGGAAGTACCACTTTGGCATGTCCAAATGGTATCCATTTTCTACGGTGCTTTCCTATGCCCAAATAACCATCCTCCACCAAATGCCAGCTCAATCCATTCATTATTTTGAGCCGAGCTTCAACATTCGTATTTATGTCCAGTGTGGTGGTTTGCAAAGCAAGTACCACCTAGGCTCCTCCTTTTGAGCTGAAAATTTGTTAAGACGGTCTTCTTAGTAACTGATCATCCTCAGCCAAAACTCACGCCCATTAGCCATGTACATTTCCCGTACCGCTAATCAAATACTTGGCTGCTAATTCATGTTGGAGCATCGATTGGTCTCCTCGTGAGAATCTTATGTTGTAATTTTCTTCCTAGCACCAACCTGGGGAGTGACCCACCCACTAGACATGCCTAGGCCTCCCAGAACACATGGCAACGCCACGGTCACGCGGTGACCACGCGGCGGGCATGCGACACTACAACAAAATTGAGATACTGTGACGAAAATCAGTGTGACGTTGGTGGACAACGCCACGCAAATAACTAATACGTGACATTTTCGCAGGTGGCATCACCGATTACTACAAATCGATGACGAGAGATGTCACTAAATTGCCTCGACCATAGAGCGCACCTGATTGCGAATTTGTATGACATTTTGGTAATTTCCATGACCAACCTACTAGAGTCACCGAATATTACGAACGTGTGATGATTGACTTTTTTTCATGTAATGTCGAGTAGTGGCAGCCCCCCATAGCTACTTCATGGTTTGTTGAGCGGCAAGGCCCACACGGCAGTGTTGGTAGTGGGGCCTGTCATATTTTATTTACACGGAAGCGATGTAATTATTCTATTCTATCTAATATAAATAGGTATAGTGGCTAGGTAAAAACTTATTGTGTTATATCTTTTTTATGTTGTGTTCTATCTAATAAAAATAGGTAGTTGCTTGGAAAAAATGTTCAACTTGAGGTTGGTGCGCTCATGTTGTTTCGGTTAGTCAAAAAAAAGAAATAGGAGATTGAACGGAAAATGGGAAAACTTACAAATAGGTTTCGTTCTATCTGAAAAATAAGGTTTTTTACCCACCCACTCTGAATCGGGCGCTTGTGAGCTGAGTTTTCATTCTATCTAAAAAATAAAAAATAAAGGAAATAGGGGAGTCGATGTGAAAAATATGGCACCAGAAGTTCGACCCCACGGGAGTTGACAATGGGAGTACTTTTTTTGCGGAAATCAGAGTACAATTTACGTTGTGTTAAAATATATGTATTATTCCCCAACAAAATAAATACTCCATATGTATTATTACGTTTTGCATGAAGTAACCATCAGATAAGATGTTCCACATATAAACTATAGAAGATAATTAAAAAATAGAACAAGTTATTTTTCGTGAGAAACTAATTGACTGAACAAAGGATTTATCTTTTTTGTCCACAAAAAGTAGGACATGTTTTTTGCAATCTAGCAAAAGCATGGAGACGGGAGAACAAATTTCAAGAAAAGAGGGGCAGGGCGTGAAGTCTATGGGGCTAGCAATGTCAGTGACACGTTCTCCTAGCACAAATATCTCCCCCCACGATTTCTCAAAAAAAAAAAAAATCCTCCCACGATCCACGTCTCATCTCTGGATACAAAGTCAAATCGCTATATAGTACTACTCCACCATGAAGTCTATGGAGTGGTAGATTAGACGCCACCGCCACCGTGCTGAAATCTTGATCTAGCAGCACCGGCGTCATCCACGGCTGCGACCGACATACCTGGCCACCTCTCCACATTATCCCTCCTTCACTCCAGCGCCTCAAACTTGCCCCCATACTGCAAGTTGCGAAGGCCGCTGACAGGGCGTTCATCCACCTTTGACCTCACAACCGATCTGACCGCCGCGGAGGTCATTGCCGTGCGGCCAGATCGCCATGGCACTCGACGCCACCAACGCATCCACACTTAAGGAGGACCTGACGCCACACGGATCTGGCTGTCACGAACACCGCCACCGCCACACCGTCTTTCTCGCCAGTCCAGATCTACTTTTCCCTTATCTCACTCGTGGTACGGGTGCCAGTCGCAGTAGAGAACTATGAGGCATCGATGTGATCCAGTCACCGTCTTGTTGTTTTTTTGTCCCTCCAGGTAAGCCCTATACCCGCCGCCTCTGGTTCGTCTTTGCCTCCGATTCACAGGATCACGATCTAACATCATTCCTCTCTACACAGGATGAATGATGCGGCACTCCCTCCATCGGGATCCAACAACGCACGATAGATGCGACTCCTTCCTCCTCAACCATGTTGTTCCAAATTTTTGGATTGTTACAATCCACACCGTACGCGATTCTGCATTGTTGCGTGTGTGCCAAAGTGCTACATAGCCGACAAGTTTGTTCCCTGTGTGATTACCCCTCACAAGCCAATCGATGATTGTTTTGCAGGTGGAGTAGCAATCATGCCAGAATCGAGCATAATCTGAAACAGTTGTCATTCTCTCTAGATGCTAATAGGTACCAGTGAGAATTCTCACCTCCCCTCTCTGTCTTCCCACTGTAAATAAAACCAAAATTGCTATTGCTCGCAAGTAATGGATCTGCATGGATTTATATATGTGCTAATAGTTGTAATGTGTCTATAAGTCTGTTAGCCGCACATGCATGATATAGCAAGTCACTAATAGCCTTATAATCACATCATGCCCTCTTCTTTTGGTCTGTTTACGAGTTTGTTGCAAATTCTAATCCTATGCTAGCTTTTGACAGGATAATATGCAAGTCACCTTTGAAGAAAACCGCTATGGACAAAGAAGTGTTACAACAACTTTAGTGGCCTTCAAGAAATTAGGAGAATAGACGACCAAAAAATGTTCCTTCCTTTGATGAAGATGGAAGCTATACAAATATGTTTGGGGGCCAAGACAACTCATTTGTTAATTTAGTCCTTAGTGCCGATGTTACTTGTTTCATCAAGTTTCTGTGTAACTCGTGTTATTTCGGCCTATGTAGTACGTGAACTATGATTGTCATGTTCTGTTTTTAATAAAAACTTATGATGGTGATGTGTGCTGTGAAATAGGCGAGACTAATTGCCTGCCATATATCAAGTAATAGTAGTATGTGTGGACAATCGAAAGATGGACTGAATGAGTAGAAAAAATAAATAAAAAATTAAAATAATTGGGGAAAAATGTATATTGCCCAACAAAGGCCCAATAAAAATTGAGTACTGCATCAAATGATATTGGGCTGGAAATTGGCTATGGCCGAGAAAATGGATATAAAATTTAAATCAACCAAATTATCGGGCTCGGCCCATTTAGAAATATAATGTGTATTGGGCCATTGAAAATCCAATGACGTCGGACGTCACTGAAGGTCCCATATTGAGTGACGTTTTGTGCGCGCGCCATCACTAGGAGTAATCTGTGACGGGGATTCCGTGACGATGCTCGTGACGCACGTAAAATGTCATGCAGGGGTATTTTGTGACGTTTATGGATGTTTCATGACATTTTTTAGCTCGTCATAGTAGGCCCAATCTCTTGTAGTGCGAGTTTACGCGCTCTAGAGTTGGGGCCCTCGGCCACCGCCCAAACCTCAACGTATTGCCACCAAACCATGTATTTATGATTAAATAGGTCCTTATGTAACTAGAAATGATTTTTGGAAAAAATAAATAGCAAACTATGAGGCAGCTGCAGTTCAAATTTGACCCGCTTCCAACTGAATCGGCAGAAATTTGTCTTTTTCACGAGAGGTGGATCAAAAAATTTTACACCAGACCATTTTGTCAATTGTGCATTAAATATGCCCTAGTATTTTATAAAAATGATTTGGTCCAATTTTGGAACAATTATTTGGTAGTTCCTTCACAAAAAAACCTCCTTTCGGGCACTCGAAAAATGGAAAATGGTTTTTCCGTCCAACGAAAATGAAAACTTCCTTAGGCAACATTGTTTGCCATTCCAATATGCACCCTTGTGCACAATATGAGATCATTTGAACAAACTATGCCATGAATGTGGCCATAAGATTGATCATTTGGCTTGAAAGCCATGAATCTTCACGCATGATAGCTCATTTCTGAGAACACTTTTTTAAAATAATTACCGTATTACATGTTTGTTATTTTTCTTGGGAACTTGGCCACATATAATGACACAATGCGAAGGTTTCCCAATTTTTTGATTTTTTTGAATTTTTTATGCCCGTTTCAAAATGCGGTCAAAACGGCGGGCTTGACCGTTCCTAGCTAGTGGTTGAATCTTGAAATTTTTTTGGTGTTTCTCTGATTAAATAGATACTTATGTACCTAGAAATGATTTTTGGAAAAAATAAATAGCAAACTATGAGGCAGCTGCAGTTCAAATTTGACCCGCTTCCAACTGAATCGGCGGAAATTTGTCTTTTTCACGAGAGGTGGATCAAAACTTTTTACACCCAACCATTTAGTCAATTGTGCATTAAATATGTCCTAGTATTTTAGAAAATTGATTTGGTCCAATTTTGCAACAATTATTTGGTAGTTCCTTCACAAAAAAACCTCCTTTCGGGCACTCAAAAAATGAAAAATGGTTTTTTCGTCCAAAGAAAATGAAAACTTCCTTAGGCAACATTGTTTGCCATTCCAATATGCACCCTTGTGCACAATATGAGATCATTTGAACAAACTATGCCACGAATGTGGCCATAAGATTGATCATTTGGCTTGAAAGCCATGAATCTTTAGAGATGATAGCTCATTTCTGAGAACACTTTTTTAAAATAATTGCCGTGTTACAAGTTTGTTATTTTTCTTGGGAACTTGGCCACATATAATGACACAATGCGAAGGTTTCCCAATTTTTTGATTTTTTTTGAATTTTTTATGCCCATTTCAAAATGCGGTCAAAACGGCGGGTTTGACCGTTCCTAGCTAGTGGTTGAATCTTGGAAAACTTTTGGTGTTTCTCTGATTAAATAGATACTTATGTACCTAGAAATGATTTTTGTAAAACATAAATAGCGAACTATGAGGCAGCTGCAGTTCAAATTTGACCCGCTTCCAGCTGAATCGGTGGAAATTTGTCTTTTTCACGAGAGGTGGATCAAAACTTTTTACACCCAACCATTTTGTCAATTGTGCATTAAATATGTCCTAGTATTTTAGAAAATTGTTTTGGTCGAATTTTGCAACAATTATTTGGTAGTTACTTCACAAAAAAACCTCCTTTCGGGCACTCGGAAATTTAAAATGGTTTTTTCGTCCAAAGAAAATGAAAACTTTTGACAACCAATCATTTTGTCAATTGAACATTAAATATGGCCTAATATATTATAAAAATGATCTGGTCCCATTTTGCAACAAATATATGGTTGGTCATTTAAAAAAAACTCAATTTACGCACTCGAAAAATAGAAAATGATTTTTTTGACCAATTTAGATGGTCATAACGTCATACTGTATTATGATTGGTCCGTGGACGCATCACGCGGATCATGCATCGAATACCGTCGGATGATCGTGGATCCAACGGCAGTCATCAGCCCTTCCACACCATCCCCGAAACCCTACCTCTGCCCTGTTGTAATTTTACATCCACCCCCCGCCTCCTTTCTTTCCCTCGCTCTCTTCTCCTCCTCTTCCCTTCCAGATCCGCCCGCACACCACTCCTCCTCCCTTACAGATCGCAGCCGCCACCTCCTCCTTTCTAGATCGCCGCCTCCACCTCCCTCCTGCCGAGCTCCCTGCCGTCCATGGCCTTCCCCATGCCCTCCTCCTATCTCCCATCCCCTTCCCTCACTGCGAGC
>NC_041381.1:40037653-40038241 GCF_002162155.2 Triticum dicoccoides | reverse complement strand
TCCCTCGCTCTCTTCTCCTCCTCTCCCCTTCCAGATCCGCCCTAGCCCCTCTCTCCCCCACACACCACTCCTCCTCCCTTCTAGATCACAGCCGCCACCTCCTCCTTTCTAGATCGCCGCCTCCACCTCCCTCCGGCCGAGCTCCCCGCCGTCCATGGCCTTCCCCATGCCCTCCTCCTATCTCCCATCCCCTTCCCTCACCGCGAGCCCTTCTCCCCCGTGAGCCCTCTCTCTCTCCCTCCCGCGACTCCTCTGCTCCACTCGATTCCGGCGAGTTGAGGCGGCTCTCGCCGGCGTGCAGCACACCCCGGGCTCCCCTCATGGAGCTCTTCCCCCCTCCCGTCAGATCCGTGTCTCGCACCCTCTAGTGAAAGCCCGCAACATCACCCGTGGCTAGGGTTCCGGCCGCCACTTTAACTTCGTCGGGATCTGCCACATGCGATGACGGCGAGGCCAGAGGTGGCCGGATCTAGCACCGGTAAGCCCCTCCCCTCCTTCTTCGTGCAACATCTCCTCACCTCACTCCTTTTTGTAGATATGCGTTCACCGTGTTCCTGGTCTCCGGCTATGGTGAGGGGCGGGAGCATG
>NC_041381.1:40020854-40037603 GCF_002162155.2 Triticum dicoccoides | reverse complement strand
CTGCCACATGCGATGACGGCGAGGCCAGAGGTGGCCGGATCTAGCACCGGTAAGCCCCTCCCCTCCTTCTTCGTGCAGCATCTCCTCACCTCACCTCGTCTCATGCTCCTTTTTGTAGATATGCGTTCACCGTGTTCCTGGTCTCCGGCTATGGTGAGGGGCGGGAGCATGCGCCGGAGTTCACCTCCTCCGGGCGGGCGGGCGGGCGGGGTGGCCTCCTCCTGCGGGAGGCGGCCGGGAGCACTGGTCTTGGATCACGGACGTCGGCATCATCTTCTCCGACTTAGACTAGGGCACCGCTGCTCCCGTCTCCAGTCCCTGGCCATTAGAGCACGGACGCCACTGCTCCCGCCTCCAGTCCTGACAGGTGACAGCCGACGCCCTCATCTCCTCCAGCACTGGTTGTCCCTGTTTCCAGTGCCGATCCTGGCCTCGTGGGTGAGTTCTTGGAGAATCATTGCTTCCCGGTTTCCGCTTATACACTGAATCTCTGAACTTGTTGTCCATGTTATAGTGTGTGCTTGCTTGCACAGCTTTGTACTATCAAAATAGAGTGCGTGCTTGCTTGCTGTCCATTCAACATGGGAATCAGGCGGGTTAGTTTGGTTTATTTGGTTCTGTTGTTGCTTTGGGCTAGTTTGGTACGTATGGGTTCAAATGGGTGCTTAATAGGAACGGACTGGATTGGTCTATGTTGAACAGAAAATCGAACTGGACTGGGGTGGTTTGGTTTGATGCCATACAAACTGAAATGGTCTGAACCCGGGGGTTCAACCGGCACTGCCGCACCAATCGCAACCCACATGAACAAACTAATCCCAATGCTCAAGTGTTTCTCTGTGTTGAGAGTGGATGTGTTGACGCCCAGGACATGTTAGTACTGTAACCTGTAAGCTGTAAGCTGTAACTGATGTAATCCTGACATAATGAAAACTGCTTTGAGGATCTGTCAATTATACAGAGCTCTCCATGCCCAAGCTGAGAAATTCGTGTTGTCAATCTGTTTGATGCCATCATTTTCTTACCATCATATTATATGTGCCGCTCAACATTCAACCTACTTTAATCTGTACTAGTATGCAGTTTGTACCTCATCTAGCACACTGCCTAAAATTGCCACTATTCTTTCAATGAAATTAGTAGAACTACCTTGTGATTCCTCTGTTTGCTTCACATTATGGTTGCTCTACTGCTAGTGTCTTACTAGCTTGTTTTGACTCATCGTGTTCCCGCTTGTAGTTGATTTTCCATGTGCCTAAGTATATGGGTAGTAAACGTGCAAGCAAACATTTGAGCTCAAACCCATCCATGCTATGTACAATACTATACTGAAGAAGTAATGTAGATGAATATATATGCAGTTTTTGAAACCATCCTCTAATCTTTGCTTGTTTTAACAGTTTGGTGCTACAGTTTAAACCATCACCTAATCTGTGCCTTATCTAGAAATTTTGGCATGAAATTAAATCTGGCTGCTTGTTTACATTCAAAGTCCATATATATGATGCTGAAATAAATGAACACCGTATATAGAGAACTAGTACTAATTTATGTTCTATATATAGTGGCCGTTCAAACTTGTGAAATATATAGAGAACACCATATGTAGAAATTTTACATTACATACATTGTGCTATATATAGTGGCCGTTCAAACTTGTTAAACAACCTTCTGTTGTTGTTCCTGTAATCTCTGATTTGTAGCATTGTTTGTTTTGCTCTTTTTTTGTCTTAAAACTTGATGGGCCAAAGATCCTTTGTTTGTATGTTATCATCACTATGATCTTCACTTTTCCATACACTGTGATCTTCAGTTTTTCATTGCGTGTTTTTTCTGCAGTTTGCTTGGTGTGTGGACAGGGCCAAAGGACAAGATGCTTCAATCCAGTGAGGACAGAGCCAAATGACCAAAGTTTGTTCATCTGTTGCCAAGGTGACCCCTCTCCTCCTCCTCTCTATTTTTTGTTCATTTTCTCATATGATCTGATGCATGCTCTCTTGCTTGGTGTGTGTGCAGTTTGGTACCATCCCGTGGGGAGGGCCAGGGACAAGCTGCTCCGATCTGGCGAGGATGCCCACCATCTATTGTTAAGGTGATCTCTCTCTCTCTACATATATATATACATATCCTGTTATGATGATTCTCAGCCCCGCCCCGCCTTTAAGCTATGCATTCAAAAGAAACATTCTATAGTAAAGTATGGGGTTATTGATTAAACTGCTGCTGTGTTCACTTCAATGAGAAAAAGTGTAGTTAATTCAGGTTGTGAACATTTCTTAGGAGTTATATTAAGACACATACTGTATGAGAAAAACTGCTGCTGTTGTGTTCACTTCAATGAGAAAAACTGCTGCTGTTGTGTTCACTTCAATGAGAAAAACTGCTACTGTGTTCACTTCAGTGAGAAAAACTGCTGCCGTGTTCACTTCAACTGAGTTACTCCTTTTTTGAATGGAATGTTCATAATATATTGTTTCCAGTTTTTCTAATTTTTATCAGCTGATTCATGTAACAGGGCGTCCGTGGAAGGCCCAGTCTGACTCTCCAGTGAGCTGGCATTTGATCGCTATTGAAGGAGCTACATGTAGAAGAAGAAAATACTTGTAGAGCTTGTAACTGATTCCCATAGTTGTAGAGCTTGTATCAGCTAAGCTTGTATTACGTGTAACTTGTAGAACTTGTAAATGCTACAGCTTGTAGGACTTGTTATTTGTAGAGCTTGTAAATAAGCTTGTGTATGCTACAGCTTGTAGGACGTGTCATTTGTAGAGCTTGTATTGAATCTGGCTATTGTTATTTGAAGTATCTTGTGTGTTTTTCCTTGCCAATTTAACTACTAGTTATTTTCTTATTGTCAAATTGAAATATGAAGAATCTGGGCCTAATAGCTAGGACCCACTTATCAGAACCTGACAAGTGGGATCTGTTTGACTAGTGGACGCATTTTATAAAAAAAAACTAAAACTGTTGTACAAAAAGGCCATGACCCATAAAATAAAAAGGCCAAATTGTTGGGCTAGGCCCATGTAGCTAGAGAAAATTAATAGAGAAAATATACAGTAAAAAGGCCGAATTGTTGGGCTCGGCCCATGTAGAAAATCGAATTGGACCGGGCTGAATCTTGTGCCACATCAGCTTGCCACGCTGGATGCCTACGTGGCCTGGGGGAGGTTGCTAATGACCAAAACGCCACAGTAGGAATATTTTGGTCGTAAACGTCTTTGACCATTCCAGAAGAAAGGTCGCTATAGTCAGTTTACGACGGCCAGCTTTTGACCTTCTGTTTTTGGTCACAAAAAGGTCATAAATGGAAATTTGTGACCTTTCAGTGACCAATAGTGGTGGTCATAAGTTGACATATTTATTGTAGTGAGCGAACAAGAATCAAACCAACATGATGAAAGTGACTAGATGAAATACATGTGTACCCTCAAGAACACTTTGCTTATCATAAGAGACTGTTTTGGCCTGTCCTTAGCCTTAAAAGGATTGGGCTACCTTGCTGCACTTTTTTTACTACTACTGTTATTTGCTCGTTACAAATTATCTTGCTATCAAACTACTCTGTTACTTACAATTTTAGCACTTGCAAACATTACCTTGCTGAAAACCACTTGTCATTTCCTTCTGCTCCTCATTGGGTTTGACACTCTTACTTATCAAAAAGGCTACAATTGTTCCCATATACTTGTGGGTCATCATCCCCCACCTATATATATGTGGGAGGGGGGCGCCTAGCAGAAAAAACAACAATTGCTTAGCCGTGTGCGGCGCCCCCCTCCACCGTTTACACTGTCAGTCATATTTTCATAGTGCTTAGGCAAATCCCTGCGGACATAACTTCACCATCACCGTCACCACACCTCGTGCTGCCGGAACTCATCCACTACTTCACCGTCTTGCTGGATCAAGAAAGCGAAGATGTCACCGAGCTGAACGTGTGCTGAACGCGGAGGTGCCATACGTTTGGTACTTGATTGCCTGGAGCGTGAAGAAGTTCGACTATATCAACCGCGTTAACAAACGCTTCCTCTTATGGTCTACATGGGTACGTAGACATACTCTCCCCTCTTGTTGCTATGCATGTCCTTGATAGATCTTACATGTGCGTAGATTTTTTGTTTTTCATGCAACGTTCCCAACATTTCCAACCAACACCATCACTATTTTCTAGAATAGTGGTGGCGTCGGAATTTTAGGTACACTACCTTTATAGAGTTAGTGATGTCATTGCTTTTCTCTAAAGCGCCACAAATGTCTGGGCCCATCTGTACTGACCGAGCAAAAACTAATGTTGGCGCTGTATTTTTGTCGACGTTGTAGATAATGTTTTAGTGCTCTGTTAGCAGTTTATAATATGCCACAAATTTGAGTCTTTCTATAGTTTTGAGTTTTTTTATTTATTATCTTGAATCTTTATAATTTTGAGTCTTCCTATAATTTTGAATCTTCATATTTTGAATTTTTTTTATTGTTTTAAAGTCTTCTAGAATTTTGAATATTTTATAATTTGGAGATTTTTATTATTTTGAGTCTTTTTATTATATATTTTTTGAATCTTATATATATATATATATATATATATATATATATATATATATATATTAATTTTTAGTTATATTCCTGAAAATGGCCTATTGTGCCTAGCCCTACATTTCCGATGCAGGCGGGGCAAAACCTGTAGGGGCATAGTCCCCATGCTCCACTAGTTGACTCTCTCTCTCCCCCCCCTTTCCTTCTCACCGATGCCTCCGTCGATCGACCCCCTTCTGTTGATGATTTCGGCCATTTTCGGTGCTGAAGTATTCTTCTAGGCCTCCCCCTCTCGTTGCCATACATCTAAACCTCCCCTCTCATTTCAATTATCGACCATTTTCTATTTAATCATTTATTTCATCCAAAATGTTAGGGTTTCGGCGATGAAGGCATGTGACGAAGACGAAGACATAGGCGGTCAACGACGCACCATGCTCCAATCTTCGGTGAGCATCTCCCTCCCCATTTGTCTTCTTCACTCTCGATTAGTTAGGGTTCAGTGGGGGAGCTTGAGATGAAAACAGAGGGGCATGGGCTGAAAGTATGTTTATGTTACTCTCTAGCTATTATACCAAACATTGATTATGAAGTTTCAGATTATGTAATCTTCTAAGTTCTCTGTAAGAACTGTCGTGATTGGTTATTGTTTAGTTGGACTTCTTAGGAATAATTTGGTTGATTCGTAGTAATGCCACATCACGAGTTATTCATAATAACTTATTCGATCTGATTGGACATGATGGAATAATTCTTTAGTGCGGAGGTTATCTCTAGAAAATGCATGGTGCACCTGTGTGCTTTCTTCCTTGTTGTCATATATAGTTCAATTGTCAAATGTCATATTGTAGGCAACTGTTGTCATGCATAGTTCAATTGTCATTTGTTGTCATAGTTCAATGGTCCTAGAGCCAAACACCTCAAACTATTGTAGTGTTATTGACATACTTTAAAAATACTTTGCAACCCAACCCAACACTTTTTATTTTTCTAACAAATTAAAGTGCATCAGGTCATGGCCAATTATAGAGGCAACCACAATCTCTTCAAGGCTCATCTATATACCACCAATAGCCTGCAAGAGGTGAATGCCTCGAAGGCGAAGACATTTAAATTGCTGAACGAGAAGGCTAACAGGATGGGGGACGAGAGAGATCATCTGATCAAAGAGAGGGATAAGTTGAAGAAGGAGAGAAAGCTCCTCAGGATAGAGAGGAATGACCTCAAGAAGGAGATAAATCATTTGAAAAAAGATGGACAGAACAATAGACACAAGATTCGTCAGTTGAAGTTAATCCTTGACCAGGAGTGGACTATTTAGTTTGTGAAGTTGAATTATGGAGTTCTTTGACTACTAGTATCTTTTATGAAGTTGAATTATTTAGTTTGTGAAGTAGAATATATTTTTTATTAGCGAAAGATCAATTTGCTAGTGTTGGCCAATAAGGTACGACAGTGGTAAGGTACACTTTATTCCTGGTGTTGGCCACGGGGCACATCATCATCATGTGAAATATTGCTGACGTGGGCTCCAACGGCACCACTAATTTTTAACAGTGACGCTGTATTGCTTTCGTTGGGTGTCGACGCCAGCAGGACCGTTTTTGCCACATCATAGCTAGACTTTTCCGCACTAGTGAGGTTATTACGACAAACACGTTGTACGACCAACAGATACTTTGGCTTATGCCCCCCTTCAAGATTTTATGAAAAGTCAACGAGCAGGAGTTTTGCGCCGTAGGGGCCGTAATATTACTTGAAACTTCATTTTTCATAGTGGAAAATTGATATTAGATAGTGTGGGAAGCCCCTACCAGTATTAACCCCATAAAATTCCATTTTCCGGAAATATAATCTGGAAAATAGAAGTAAAAAATAATAAAAAAACCAAACCTACAAACTAACTTTGTTTGCGTATTAAAAATATTCAATATTTTGAAAAAACAATCGTGTATTATAAAAATGTTAACGAAATTGAACAAAATTATCGCCAGTTCAAATATTGTTCATTAGTTTAAAAAAATGTTCTAAAAATTCACAAATGTTCGTGAAAAGAAATGGTTCATCGATTCGTAAAATGCTCAAGATTTAAAAAAATGTTCCCAAATTTGAAAAAATGTGCACCAACTTAGAAAATGTTCATGATTTAGAAAATAATTCAAAACTTTGAATAACCGCCATAGGGGCGCCCGTATCGTGCTAGAAATGTATATAAATGGCCACGTAGGTATTGTAAATTCGGAAAAAGTATTGGATATTCCACATGGATCGCTCTAGCCCCACAGGGTCCGACTCTGACGCTGGGCCTAGCCAGCCAGCTGGGCAGCCTTCCTATGATGACCTTGCTGCGTCTCTGTTGCGTGGCCCGCCCACCCCGCCGGTGTGGCAGCGACGCTCCCCCTCTCCGCCGCTGCCGCAGCCACCGGCCTCCCCCGCAGCCTCTTCTCCGTCTCCGCCGCCGCCGCCGGGACCGGACTCCCCCGCAGCCTCGTCTCCGTCTCCGCCGCCGCCGCCGGGACCGCCTCACTTGTACCAGCTCGTTCCGCGGGCGGGAGCCCCCAGTGGCCCACCTGCTACGCTGCTCCGCCCTCGTCAGCCGGCCGCTCTCAAGCGGCCCGTCCACACGACGTTCATGCCGTCCGGTTGCGCTGGGGCAAACAGGGCCTCCGATGTGATGATCTTCGCCGGCCCTCCTCGCGGAACTCTCCCGCGACCGCCAGTGCCCGCGCCGGAGGTGGTTCAGCTCCCGCATCCGGCGGCGCCCGTTCAGGAGCATGCTCCACTGGAGCCGCTTGAGGAGGACGTCCCCCCCTCGCCGCAGCACGGCTCACCACCGCCACCGCCCGAGGAGGTGAATCCCCATCCCATTTCTTGGCGTTTCTTGCGTTCCGTCGAGTCTTACCTTCGATCCTCTTCTTCGTGCACAGGTACCTGTAGATCCCTCCTCCTCCACTGAGCGTGGCGAGGCGTCAGCTTCACCATCGGGAGGAGCAGCTGCTGATTCCGGCGACCCGTCGGCGGCGGCGGCAGCAGCAGCAGCAGACCCAGTGGCGCAGCAGCAGGTCCGTTTCTAGCGATTTTCTTTGCTGTTGTTGGTTTCTTGTTCGCTTTCTTGCCTATCTTGTGCGACGCTGTCAAAGAAACATAGGAGGTCTTGGGGATGAGCTGCTGCTCACTTAATCCTTTTGCTTGCCTGCGTGCAGCACCCCTTCACTATGATGTCTGGTATAGATAATTTAGTTGAGCACCACTATTAGGTCCTAGGTCCTAGCTTTTACAGTTTCTGTTTTCAAGTGTTGCAAATCATCAACTGGTTTCATATTCTGTGAGAAATGGAGTTTGGGAGGTTGCCTCCCTGTTCATCTAGAAACAAATTTTACACCTATTTTGATTAATTGTTCTAGTGAATTTGCATATCAGAATAGTGGCACTATTAGGAGTAGAACCATCAAGTCAGCTGACCGTGGTTTTTTGTCTTGTTTTGGTCAGGGCAAAGCAACAAATGTTACAACTCATGCTGAATGGCAAAGTTTAGGATCTCTAGATGATTTTGATGATGACTCTTGACAGCAGATGATCAATGCCTGAACTGGAGGTAAGACACTTTGCTATTCCCTTTTAGTTCAGAGAAGGCTGACTCATTTCCATGCTGGGACTACGGATGTGCATAGATTGAACTATGGTGTGATTACCCTTTTGCCCAAAATCTCTGTTGCTGATAGAATAGAGCAATGCAGACATATTTGTCTCCTGAGATGTATCTTTAAATAGATCACTCAAACATTGGACCTTAGAGCTGATCCTCTAGCTGACAAGCTTTTTAGTTATAACCAGAGTGCCTTTATTAAGAAGAGATTCTGTTTTGGAGTGATGTGTGGCTGGGAGACAACAAACCTCTCAGTGTGCAGTTTCCTAGGCTTAATTTGCTGACCTTTAGTTCA
Organism: Triticum dicoccoides; assembly: GCF_002162155.2. Classification (NCBI taxonomy): domain Eukaryota; kingdom Viridiplantae; phylum Streptophyta; class Magnoliopsida; order Poales; family Poaceae; genus Triticum; species Triticum dicoccoides. The sequence goes on along the minus strand of NC_041381.1, from coordinate 40,029,129 downwards.
TATTTTACTGTTGCTAATGCTTTATCTGAAAATATGAATTTAATTAGATTTAGAAGAATTTTATGGGGAGACATGGCTGATACTCCCTCCATTCCAAAATAGATGACCCAGTTTTGTACTAAAGTTAGTACAAAGTTGAGTCATCTATTTTGGAACGGAGGGAGTATATGATATGAACTAGAGAATATATGCAGTAAAGTAGTTGCGAATGATCAAGAGAAATAGTTGTAGCTGGTACTGACAAAAAAAGGTAGATTTACTGTTAGAACTTTGTATCTTGCTTTAAAAACATATCAGGCTGCCTGGCCTCATAGGAAGTTGTGGCAGGTGAGGATACCTCTGAAAGTTAAAGTTTTCCCATGGTTGATGTTTAAGAATAGTGTCCTAACTAGAGATAATTTGGGAACTTTGCAATTCCCTTTCAGTTCAGAGAAGGCTGGCTCCTGATCGTATGAACTAGTGGAATTATATTAAAGCTGCAGCCTTTGATGTATCTTATCTTATTCTAATGTTTCTTGGGTTATTTGGTGCTTGAATCCTATTAAGAGATTAAATTGGTGTATCATTACCTGGAAAAGCATATCTTTGGACCGGATAACAAATCAATTTGGAAAACCAAACTGCCTCTCAAGATTAATTGATTTTTTGGCAACTTTTTCAGGATGCTGTTTTACCTAGGTACAAGATATGTGAAGACATTTCTTCAGTTTGCTGCAGCGTTTCAGGCAAATACCGCTTCGCTGGATCCAAAGTTCCACAGGGCTCCAGGAGTTACTCTTGTCGCTAACTGTCCGTCTTACTTTACTGTTGGGTAAAACTGGTGTACCTATAAGATGGCCGGGTTGTGGCCTAGCTTCGCATTGTTGCATCCTCCCTGTACGTACACGACTTTGCCGATAGACAATATACAGCCCGATCTGGGTGTCCTTCTTGATTTGCTTCGACCCCACTTGTAGAAATCGAATTGAAATCGACGTGGAACCCACTTGTTACTGTTCAAGAAGATTGTTTCCTCTGTTTTTGCGCTACTCTCCCAAACGCCCATTCATGCACTTTTCCTTAGGTTGTACATCCTGTAGTTTTGCACAAGTGATACTTCTGTGATCCTATATGGTTTCCAATTCCTGAGTTTTTCGTCTCTGTTAAAGAAACAGAGGTTTAGTTTGGCGGCTGCTGTTCATCTCCATGCCTTGCAGCAATGCCCGCTGATTTGCTGCGTTTGGTGGCTGTTTGTGTGGTTGCGTGTGGAGGTTGCCCAGGCTGGTGGTGTGATTAGGGAGGAGAAAAGAGCCGACGGTTAGCTAGTGCGGCGTGCAGAGGAGGCTTGAATCTGAGAAGTGGAAGTGCAGCGTGAAGAGGAGATGGCCGGAATCAGTGATGCCCCTGCACTTACTTCCGGTGAGCTTGCGGCTGTATTGCAAGCGATGGATGAGAAATACAGGGCTCTGTTTGATGCAATCAGCAAGCAAGCAAGCAGCTCCAAATCAGAGGCTGAAATAAAGGAGGAGATACATCCATTACAGATGCCACATGTGAAGTTAGAGGGTCCCTAGAACTATGTAAGCTGGGCTGAGCAAGCTGAAACCATCCTGGTTTCAAGGAAATTGGAAGGATACATCCTTGGGACAGTAGAGAAACCTGAGGAAGAAGGTTCAAAAGAAGGCCAAAAATGGAGAGCAACCAATGCTTTGGTCAGGGCATGGCTTCTGAGTTTTATATCTTCTCAGATTGCAAAGCAGGTTGAGAGAATCAAAGATGTTTCAGAGATTTGGAGGCTCCTGAAAGGCACATATTCAGGGGTGGGAAATGAGATATTAGCATGCAAAATTCAAAAGGAGTTGCAGGAGCTGAGCCAAGGTGAGAGAACAGTGGTGGAATATGTGTCTGAACTTAAAAGGTTGTGGAGTGACCTGGACTACTATGATCCAGTTGAAATGGAGTGTGGGAAATGTATTGAGAATCATAGTAAGTGGACTGAGACGAGACGTGTTAGAGACTTCCTAAATGGCCTCCATCCCAGGTTTGAAAATAGGAGAGCAGCTCTATATGGTAGTGGGAAGCTACCAAGTCTTGAGCAAGCAATTTCTTCAATAGCGAGTGAAGAAACTCGGCTAAGGTTGGAGGCAGCAGGATCGGCTTCACAGGGGGTGCACAAAGGCGCTCAGCTTTCTTGGCTGCAAAAGGTGGAAGACACCAAAAAACAGGAGCAGGTAACATTGAAAGAAAATGTTTTGAATGTGGATCACTAGGACATTTAGTGGCAGGCTGCCCTAAATTGATGGGAGGAGGTTGTGGTAGAGGCCAGGATTGGCGAGGTAGAGGCAGAGGCAGATTATTTGATGCATGTGGTGGCCGTGGAAGAGGCATGTTGTTTCCAGGAAGAGCAAACACTTCAACTACCAAGGAAGTGTCTCAGAAATTGAGCATTGAGATAACCACCGATGAGCTAGAGAAGTGGCATCAATTCAAGAACCTAAATCTTGGTGTTGAACAACCTTAGGAGTCATGGGCATCATCCTCTTCATCAACAATTTTTTCTGGTAATAATTCTCATACTGTAAGGTGTACTAATCATCTTGCAGCTGGTGCACAATGGTTAATTGACTCAGGGGCTTCTAGACATATGACTGGTTCTATTAGGGAGCTGTCCGACTATATTCCTGTTTTTTAAAAAGGAGAATATGGAATTGGCTGATGGTTCAACCCAAGCAATTGTTGGGTCCGGAATTGTCAAATGCAGCCCAAATATGTCATTATCTTCAGTTTTACTTGTTCCAGCATTCCCAATTAATCTTCTATCTGTAAGCTGCATCACTAGAGAGCTAAATCATGCTGCAATATTCTTCCCCACATGCTGTATTTTTCAGGAACTTGGAACTGGAAGATAGATTGGGATAGGGAGCATGCATGATGGGTTATATTACTTGGATAGTAATATATTTCCTATAGTGGCTACTATGGTGTCTCCCTCATCACTAGAAGAATACCTACTTCAACATCGTCGGTTGGGACATCTTTCTTTTGCTATATTGGGTCAGATTTACCCTAGCTATTGTAAAATTAGTAAAGAAAAACTAATGTGTGATGCCTGTCAGTATGGAAAGCAAGTTAGGAGCTCTTATTTATCATCCGATAATAGAAGTGAGGTGCCTTTGCAAACTATACATTCAGATGTGTGGGGCCCTAGCAAAGTGACATCCATTAATGGTTCTCGCTACTTTGTCACTTTCATTGCCTGCTGCACTAAAAGTACCTGGGTTTATGTGTTACGCCATAAAAGTGAAACATTTGAATGCTTTAGAGATTTCCATAATCTAATTAGGACTCAGTATAGTGCTTGTGTGAAAGGGTTACGAACAAATAATGGCACATAATATGTGAATGGGGACTTCAATGAATATTTGTCAAACTTTGGAATTATCCATCAAACTAGCTGCCCAGGTACCTCAGAATAAAATAGTTTGGCAGAAAGGAAGAACAAGCATATTTTAGAAATTGCAAGGTGCATAATGTTTGCCATGAATGTTCTAAAGTACTTGTGGAGTGAAGCAGTGATGACTACATCTTATTTGATGAATAGGATGCCTTCTCGGGTGCTCGGCTACAAGACACCAATAAAGTGTCTCACCGGGAGAACTACATACGTAGTTCCACCGGAGGTGTTCGGGTGTACATGTTTTGTAAAGGACTATAGGCTTTCGGTTGGGAAGCTAGATACAAGAGTAGTAAAGTGTATGTTTGTGCGGTATTCTGGTAAACAGAAGGGCTATACATTTTGGTGCCCATCTGAGAAGAGAATGTTTGTGAGTACGGATGTGCTGTTTCGTGAACATGAACCATTTTATGGGGAATCAGTTGACTTATCTGATGTATTTCCCGATTTTTTACTGATGACCTCTTAGATGCAAACTATGAGGCAGGGGGAGATAAAGAAGTGGAGAACACCGATGCTGCATCACAGAAGATGATGATTGGAGTGATACCTGCTGAAGGAAACGAACAAGATACACCAAATGAGGTACAACAATGGAGAAAACCAAACAAAGAAAGGGAATGCCAAGTGGATACAAGAAGGCGACAATCAAAAGAGAAACAAATGCAGGGGGAGGAAGTAACTTCTTTGGAGCCTCACCATGAAGCCTATGAACCAGAAAGAACAACATCTAGAGTGGAGTAGCCTGATGCGAATGACTCAACACCAGATCCACCATTCCCATCTTAGGCTCCACAGGTAACTCCGTCATGTGATGATAATGATTTTACATTGGATGATCTAGATATACCCATTGCCCATCGAAAATAACCTAGGTTAACTGCTGGGAAATTGCCATCAAGAATGTCACCCTACAGTCTCCAATTATTTCATATTCCTCTATGGGCCCTCAATACAATTCATTTATAGCTGCTCTAGATTCGACGACACCACTAGCACATGACTGGCAGGAGGCAATAAGGGACCCAAGGTGGAGAGCAGCAATGGTGGAAGAAATGACTGCACTCGATAAGAATAATACTTGGGAACTCTCTATACTTCCTGCAGGTAAGAAAGTTGTGGGTTGTAAGTGGGTATTCACCATAAAGCAAACACTAAGGGCAAAAATAGAGAGATATAAAGTGTGACGCCCCCGATTTGACTGTACACTAATCATACACGCAAATGTGTATGATCAAGATCAGGGACTCACGGGAACATATCACAACACAACTCTAGACACAAATTGAAACAATACAGGCTTTATATTACAAGTTAGGGGCCTTGAGGGCTCGAATACATAAGCTCGAATACAATGAGTAAGCGGAAGCAATAATATCTAAGTACAGACATGAGTTAAACAAGTTTGCCTTAAGAAGGCTAACACAAAAACAACATCAATCGAAAAGGCAAGGCCTCCTGCCTGGGAGCCTCCTAACTACTACTGGTTGTCGGTGTCCGTCACATAGTAGTATGCACCCTCGGGGTAGTAGTAGTTGTCGGCGGTGGCGTCTGGATCTTGCGCTCCACCATCTGGTTGCAGCATCCGACAAGAAAGGAAAGAGGTGGAAAAAGGGGAGCAAATCAATCGTGAGTACTCATCCAAAGTACTCGCAAGCAAGGATCTACACTACATATGCATCAGTATCAATGAAATGGGTAGCATATGTGGACTGAACTACAGAAAGACAGAATAGGGGGGAAGGCCTAGCCTCGAAGACTAGCATCTTTAGCGGTCTTGCATCATTAGAAGAGTGCAGACTAGCATAAAGTAAAGTAGTAGTAGTGTCATCAACCTCGCCCAGAGATCCTTCCTCGACTCCCTGCGAGAAAGCAATCCCAGAGCCATACTATCCATTTCTCATCTCAAATATCCAGTTCTAGTTGTATCAATCGGGATACAACTCCGAGTGTTCGTTACCGTTGGACATGCTATCGATAGACGTTTTATTCCCTGCAAGGGTGCACCAACTTACCCACCATGCTCGATTAACTCTGGTCGGACACATGTTTCTGGGTCATGCCCGTCCTCGGCCAAACGATACACCACAACCCGACCTAGGCCTAATACAGAGGTCAGCACGCCGGACTAAACCTATGCCCCCAGGGGTCTTGGGCCATCGCCCCGGGAACTCCTAGATGTTGCGTGGGCGGCCGGTGAGCAGACCTAGCCCCCCCTTATACAAGGCGAGGCGTTCCAGTCCAACCCTGCGCGCGCCACTTAGTTGCTGTTGTCTATTAAGCTTCGGCTGATGCATATGACGCAGAACACCCATACTATGCCCACGTGATGGTTAGTGCTATCAGGCCAGGGGCCTTCTCGGATCAAATATCCAAGCCGTTAGTACGTTGGTAGTGCGGTCACGAGCAGAGACTCATGAAAGATGTGACCCCGTCGCCCCGTCTCGAGGACTTGCGGCAAGGGCTAAGAATGCCCGGCCACGCCTCGTATTCAACTCTTGGGTACCCTCCAAGTCAACCCATCTCCACATCACTTGCGGGTTCCCCTTAGGGTCGACCCGCCTTTCCAAGTAACAGTTGTGAAGTCCAAGTATCCGTGTGTCCAAACACAAGGGGAAACCCCGAGCAATCACCCTCGGTGGATTCCACTCGATGTAATCTTCAAGGTGAACGTAGGACAAACCACCCTCGATGTTCACACTTGATGGGTTGCACGACAATGTCATTATCAGAACTGGAGAAGGAGGAATCACCCTTGATGACCACGACCAGGTAACTACTCCATAGATTTAGCATCAGAAATGCTAACGAGGTATCACCCTCGGCACTCGATAGTAACACTGCGGTGTCGTACAACTAATGGGACTATTGTGTGGTGCCGAGGCCTGGTCTTCAATCCCGTTGATCGGGTCTTCTGATAATCCAGCGGGGCAGTTGCATCAACATGGGGTCTCTGATGGGTCTCTAACCATCCTATACTAAGAAGATTAGGACAAACATGTAGGTAACAATAGTAGGTTACAAGATCAGGCTATGCATCAGGATAGGTAAAGCAGTAGCAGCAGCAATTTCTAATGCAAGCATAAGAAATAAGAGAATATGCGATATCGAAATGTTCAAAGGGGGGGGGGTGCTTGCCTGGTTGCTCAGCGGCAAAGTCAGGGTCGTTAGTGGTGTCGTCGGTGACGTAGTCGATCACAGGGACAACATCGGTCTTGGGGTCTACCGGATAGAAGAGGGGGAAGAAACAAATAATACACAGTAATTATATGCAACACAGAGTATACTATGCTAATGTGCAGTGCGGGGTTGCCTAAAGATATGTCTAAGTCATATTAGTTATTTTAGGTTTTAAGTTGGATTTATTAACGGGTTCATATGGACTATTCATCAACCAGAAACGGGCTAAAAGTTACGGGCTCACCTACGTAGAGGGTTCCGCCATGGAAATAGAGGACATGGTCAAATTCGTCTCGTCGTTCTGAAAAACTTTCATGTACAAAGTTTCTCGATCTAAGCTACGGTTTATTTTATAGGATTTTTTAAAGATTTAACAATATTATGAAATTATTATTAATTCAAAAATATATATTAAATTTCTATGGGTACCCAGCTCTGCGTACACAGAAGTGTACCAGAGGCTGACAGGTGGGCCACGGGGTCCCAGTTGACCAGCCATTGACTTGTCAACAGGGGGTGGGCCCCCCTGTCATAGGCTTCTTTAACTAATTACAGGTTAATCAACTATAACTAAGTTAATTAACTGTTTAATTAATTAACTGATCAATTTATTAATTAATGTTTTTAAACTTTGTTTTACTTCCAAGGGAGGCCCCTCTGGTCGGTGGCCTAGGCCGACCGGGGCGGGTTGTCTTGCGCCGGGCAATGAAGCGGGGCGGGCGCCTGTGGAGGCCGCAACCTACCCGGGGCGGGATGGCCGGCGGGGCGCCGACAGCGGCAGCGGCACGGAGCTTCAGAGGAAGAGGCGGGCGCGGCAGGGGAGGCGGCCAGCCGCGACGGTGGCGCGTGGCAGAGGAGGCCGGAGGGGAAGTGGGCGCACGTGGGGAGGGGTGCGCGGGAGCGGGGGCAATGACGAGGTGAACAAGAGCTCCTTGTCATGGCGGCCAGCGTGTGGGGCGGCTAAACAACAACAAATTTGAGGGGAACAAGGTGGAACGGAGAGAGGAGCTCACATCGAGCCTATAGGTGAGCAAAGAAGGCTCGGGAGAGGCCTGGAGCAGACAGGGCGATGGTGGCGATCTTCGGTGGCCGCTGGTGGAAGAAGGTCACGATGTAGACGATGCCGGGGCGCCAGACTCGATCCGCAGCTCGGAGTCGACGAAAGCTGACCAGCGGGACACTACTAGGAAAAGGGCTATAGATGATATGGACACTAATGGCGCACCAGACATGTGGTGCGCCATTAGTATATACTAATGGCGCACCATGTGTTGGTGCACCATTAGTGTGCAAATACTAATGGCGCACCACATCCATGGTGCAGCATTAGTAACAATTATTTTTTCAAAACTAGTAATGGCGCACCAGGGGATAGTGCGCCATTACTAGTTAAACTAGTAATGGCGCACCACATGCACTGTGCGCCATTTGTATTTTTTTTCATTTTTTTTCAAACTTTTTTTTCAAAGTTAGTAATGGCGCACCGTGGGTGTGGTGCACCATTACTAGTTAAAACCAGTAATGGCGCACCACAGCCACGATGCGCCATTACTAACAATTTTTTTATTTTCTTTATTTTTTCCAAAGTTAGTAATGGCGCACCGTATGTGTGGTGCGCCATTACTAGTTAAACTAGTAATGACGCACACACCCACGGTGCGC
>NC_041381.1:39902874-40020718 GCF_002162155.2 Triticum dicoccoides | reverse complement strand
CCTTTTCAGTTTTAAAATAAATAAAAGAAAATGATAGAAATGTCAAAAAAATAAAAGAAAATAAGTTTCCCATGTGATATGTTGTCTAGTTGTTGGGAAAATTTGCAAATATGAATTTCGACTTTATTTGCAAAATCTCTCGAGAATTTGTAAAATGGGCATAACTTTTGCATACTAACTCGGATGAAAAAGTTTTTTATATGAAAAATCGTCTACTCGAAAAGTTACATCCAAATTTAACTGGGGAAATCCCGTTAAACATTTTCAAAATCCTCAAAAACCTAACATAAAAAAAGTTACAGGGCTTTTAAGATCTGGAGGCAAAAAAATTCAAAAAATTTCAAACTTATTAGTGGCGCACCGTTTGCTAGGTGCGCCACTAGTAACAGAAAAAAAATTAGTTTCGAAATTTTTTTTGGGATTTTTTTTTCAAAATATTATATGTAATAGGAACGGAAGTTTGAAATAAATTTTCAAAATTTCATCACACTCATGAACATGAACAAAGTCGTAAACATCAACAAGGTTTAATAGGATTGATATGTTAGATATATCAACAAGTGCCTGTGAAGTGAGCTGGTGCTGTGGTTGGATAGAACTCTGAAGTTAAGCGTGCTTGGGCTGGAGTAGTGTGAGGATGGGTGACCTTTCAGGAAGTTTGACCACGGAGTGTGATTCGACCTGATATTAAGCATATTGACCCGAGATTAAGCCATAGTGACCCGAGATTAAGAAAAAAATTGAAAAAATTTATTGAAAAAAATGTTACTAATGGCGCACTCCTATGTGGTGCGCCATTACTAAGTGAGATAGTAATGGCGCACCTCTAGGCATAATGGCGCACTAAAGGTGCGGCATTAGTATCTGGTATACTAATGGCGCACCAGTGGTGTGCCATTAGTAAAAAATTCTAATGACGTGATGCTAGTGGCGCACCTCTAGTGCGCCATTAGTAGCGAAAACAGGTGCGCCACTAGCAGGCCTTTTTCTAGTAGTGGGAGCTCCTGGACCACCAGGCATCACTCAAGGTGGCGCCGGAGCACGACAAATGGCAAGCAGCGGCGACTGTCGCGCTCGTCCGTGCTGGATCTGGAGAGCGAGGGGGAGAGCGAGGCCAGAGGGAGGAGGAGAGGGGAGTGGGGTGAGTGTCGGTGTCAAAACCGGCGGATCTCGGGTAGGGGGTCCCGAACTATGTGTCTAGGGCTAATGGTAACAAGATACTGGTGACACGATGTTTACCCAGGTTCGGGCCCTCTCGATGGAGGTAATACCCTACTACCTGCTTGATTGATGTTGATGATATGAGTATTACAAGAGTTGATCTACCACGAGATCGTAGAGGCTAAACCCTAGAAGCTAGCCTATGATTATGATTGTTCTTGTCCTACGGACTAAACCCTCCGGTTTATATAGACATCGGAGGGGGCTAGGGTTACACAGAGTCGGTTACAGAGAAGGAGATCTATCATCTGAATCGCCAAGCTTGCCTTCCACGCAAAGGGGAGTCCCATCCGAACACGGCACAAAGTCTTCAATCTTGTATCTTCATAGTCCAACAGTCCGGCCAAAGCATATAGTCCGGCTGTCCGGATACCCCCTTATCCAGGACTCCCTCAATAGCCACAGAACTAGGCTTCAATGACGATGAGTCTGGCACGCAGATTGTCTTCGGCATTGCAAGGCGGGTTCCATCTCCGAATACTCCAAATTAATCTTCAAACATTTAAATCGTGTCCGGCTCTGCAAGACAAATTCCACATACCACCGTAGAGAGAACAATATTTCACAAATCTAATCTGCTGACAATTCTTCACAGTGTGACAGCATTCCATGGTCCGGTCATTTATTCGAACCGTTTTCTCCTAACTAGCTACTGCGCATATTGCGAGGCGGTTTGCTTGCCACGTCTTGTCGAAGTAGAGATCGTGCCCCCCTTATCGCGGGATTCTCGTCAATACGGGTGTGGGTAACCTAACCGTGCCATCAATCGTGGCGCTTGGAAAATGAGTGATTTCGAGAGGCAAGTGGGGAGGCACACATTTTTCACCGCTTTTATAAAGGTATAAGGATCTCCCGTTTTCACCCACGCCTTCTTCCTCCTTTGCTCATCCATTCTCGCACTCTTGAGCTCGAGCGCCCAAGTTCCCACCTTCTCCGTAGGACCATCCACAGCATGTCCGGAGCGGGAGGCAAGTGGACGGCCTCCTCCGTCACGGAGGAGGATATTACCAAGCTTCGGGCGGCCGGATACCTGGCCGAAAACATTGCACACAGGCTTCCAGCGGAGGGACAGATCACCCCCACCCCAAAGTCTCGGGAGAGAGTAGTATTTCTCCCTCATTTCGTCCGCGGACTAGGCTTTCCACGTCACCCGTTCGTCCGCGGGCTCATGTATTACTACGGGCTAGATTTTCATGATCTAGCCCCAAATTTCGTCCTCAATATCTCGGCGTTCATTGTCGTGTGCGAGGCCTTCCTCCGCATCAAGCCCCACTTCGGCATGTGGCTGCAGATCTTTTGCGTGAAGCCGAAGATTGTGAGCGGCCAGCAGGTGGAGTGCGGAGGCACCATGGTGGGCAAAATGCTCAACGTTACATGGCTTGACGGCTCCTTCGTGGAAACCGTGAAAGGGTGGCAATCAGGGTGGTTCTACATCACCGAGCTGCGCGACGCCAATTGGGTGGCGGCCCCCATATTCAGATCCAGAATCCCCATGCGGCTCACCTCTTGGGAAAAGAAGGGCCTGGCCTGGGGCGAACCTGCGGAGCTGACCGGACTCGAGACTTGCATCAAAAGTATGAGGGACAAGAAGATCAAGCTTGTCAATGTGGTCCAGGTCATGCTCGTTCGCTGGATTCTCCCGTGTCAAAGACAGGCATTCAATATGTGGGAGTTCGATCCGGCCGAACACCAGATGCTGCATGAGCTCTTTGACACGACGCATAAGGACGTCTGGAAGTTCCTCCTCCCACTTCTGAGGACTGCAGGCTCAGCACAAAGCGCCTCGCCAATCCGGTAAGTCCTCTGATTATCACAAGACGTACCTTTCCCAGCATATTCGTGGGAGGATTTTAAGTCACTATGCTGACAAAACAGGATTACGTGGAGATGGCAGAGCGGATTGACTGTCCGTCTCCGCTACCTAAAGACCCAGCAACCGCACTCTTGACAGAGATGCTGGTTCCGGCACCTTACAAGGTGCCGGAGAAAAAGGCCGAAAAGAATGCCATGGGGACCAGGAAGGGTCTCCGGCATGAGGCTGCACCAGACGCCATGCCAGAAGACGACGAGGCATACTCCTGCATGAAGGGGAGGAGAGAAAAAGAAAGGCCGCCCCAACAGAGGGGGCCGAAGGGTCCAAGAAGGCGGCCGCGGGGACCGGAAAAGGTCTCCGGCGCCGGGCCATGATAGACTCGTCATCCGAGGATGACAAGGCAGATTCCTCTCACGGAGATGGGGGGACCCATGAAGCAATGCCCCCTCCCCGCACTGGGGAGGAGAAGAAAAGGAAGGTCGCCCCACAGGGGGAGGCTAGGACGCCGAAGAAGGGAAGGGCGTCCCTTCCGGATCACTCCACTACTACCGCCTACATCGAGGAGGAGTGGCAGCCCAGGGCAAGCCCCGAGCGAGGTCATAAGTATCCGCACTCTGTAATACTTTTCGTGCGACTTTAACTTCATAGTTTGTAATAACGCCGAACACGTATATGCAGTCCGGCTGGGTCCAATCTCGGGGTATCCTCCTCGGATGGGTCCTTGAGTGAGTCGGAGATGAATTCACTCCTGACGGCCACCTCCCCACGACCTGCGGACGACACCGAGGTGTTGTCCCAAAGGATACCAGAGCAGGGGGTGATGATTCTGGAGACGCCCCAAGGCGAAATCCCAGATGCCGGGCACATAGGGGGTAAGATCCCCATGGATTATGCAGACGAGAGCCACAACAAGCCTGGCTCCCGGCCGGTTACTACGCCGGAGCCTCCAAAGGCTCCGGATTCCAGTAGACAACCCCTCTCGAAGGAGGGCGAGCCGGCCATGCCGATGACCTCTGCCCAGCCGGAGGCATCGGATAATTTGTTGGAAGTGCTTCGAGGCGCTTCCATTGACAAAGAGCACTGTACTCTTATGAGTACGGTGATTGAGAAGGTTCGGTCCGCCAAAAGCGGATTGACCGAAGCCTGCACCAGCCTCCTAACAGGCTTTGAGGTAAGTAATGAAGAAGTGTGAGAAAATATCACCCAATAGATAGTAGCCCCTGAAACTCTGTTTGGTGTTCAGAAAGAAAAGCCAAACGGAGGGTCAACTTAAGAATCGTAGGAGTCTAACAGTACTTGTCTATGCTAATAAGCAAGCGTTGCTGCTGGCCGCCGCTGCGCGCACAGGGCCGAACTCGGGCGGGACCTGGGGCAGGCCGAAGAAGAGCGCGACCTCGTGAAGAGGCAGCTCGAGAAGAAGAAAGGTAAGTGATACCATGTCCGTGTGTCATATAGAGGAGAAAAATTGGTGATGCTAACAAAAAGCATCATGATTCTTAATAGGGGCCACGACCGAAGTGGCGGCCCTGAAGAAAGCGCTATCCAAGGCCGAAGCCAAGGCGGTCACGGAGCGCACCGAGCATGAAAAGCAAGATGCTCAGGTGGGAGAGGTACAGCAAGAGCTCCAGGAGTTCGGCAAGAAGTTTGAGTCCTTGGAGCATGACTTCAAGACTCAAGCGTCCGAGCTTGCCAAAGCCCTCGAGAGCACGAAAGATGCCAAGGCCGAAGCCCAAAAGGCCCTCTAGGAAATCCAGGCGGCCAAGAAGATAGCGGCGGGTAAGGCATTCATTCTGCAGAGCAAGCATGTGGAGGAGACATTTCTTTTACTTAACCGAATTCGGAGCTCTCCAGGGGCATTCGTAGATCTCCCACACATCATATTTGATGCCCGGAGTTCTACCATGTCGAAGAAGGGAGCTCAACGGAGAAGCTGTTCTGGTCCCAGTACACCGGAGCCGAACTCCCGATGCCCTTGAGTGACCAACTAAAGCAGTTGTTCGAACTCCACAGGGTGGCCGAACTGGCCATGAAGGACCTCATAGTCCGGATGTGGCCTGGCGAGCCCCTGCCCGATAGCTATTTTGGCCTTATAAAGCGGATGGTGCATGCCTGTCCACAGCTTGAAGTTATCAAGCAGTCCGTCTGGATTGAGGGTGCCCGCCGGGCTTTTGCCCGCGCGAAGATGCATTGGGACAAACTGGATGCTGAGAAGCTCGTGAAAGATGGACCCCCGGAGGGTAAGGAGCATTGCTACCCCAAAAATATTATGATGGCGTTATGAAAGGTGCTCGCCTTGTTGCCGATGAATGTGCCAAGAACATAATCTTTGAGTGAATGTACTCATGTTGTCTTTGTAATATGAAAACGAGTTTGTTTGCGCTATATAACGCTTTGTTAATTTAAAATATTACCTTCTGTGCGGCCATTTATAAAATTCTGAAGGTAGGCCACTCATCGGCTTCGGCCCCCATGTAACTAGTACTGGGGTGTTGGTGGAAAACCCAAACACTCTTTATCCAAATTTTTGGTCCTTTAAGGAGGTGTTTAGCACAACGAACAAGGCAATTGGACTATGCGGCTTTCTAACTCTCACTTGGCCATAGAAGTCTATAATTTTAAATTTCGGTGAAGCCCCTAGTATTCGGAAGGCCGAACTGAGGTGCTATACACGCCTAAATCGGACAAGGCCGATTCCTCGCCTTAAGCGGAAAAAATCTTTACGGATTTAGTACCTCTCGCCGCATCATGACGGTTAGTTTTCGGCTTTCTCTACTCAGGTGCTCGTCCGGAAGAACCGGGACACAATCGCAGTAGTTCTCCCTGCGCTACCTTAGCCAATATAACGGAACGTAAGGTACCAAAACAAGGGATCCGGGCTAACCTAACTATTGACCCAAGACATGATTCGGAGCTGATGCATATAATGCTATAAGTTCGGGGTGCCGCACTATCGAAAGTGTTTGGACTTTTCTTGCCATGTTATGGGGCTCAATAAAAAGCCCCTGGCAAACTGATCGTAGCAAAGTGTATAGATGCAATATTAAATAAATATTCAAGGGAAAATATGAAGATAGTAGCAAGAAGCTGACGCTGTATACTATTTCCCGTTGTTGTTTGGATAATACGTCAAGGCGTATGTGTACAATTAATCCGTTAAGCAAAAACAAATAGGACTATTTGACATGTCCTATCCAAGGGCAGGTTGCATGCGGGTATGTAAAACTGGTATAACGATCATTAAAAGAGACCACCTGGGTATTCCCTTGTGTGCAAAGCCTCTTGCCTCCTTGGTGTTTCCTCCTGTGATGAGTCTGATGGTCCGGTTCTCTGAAGGGACTGCCCGAAAGTAGGGTCCTAAAAGAAAGAAAGAAAAAGGGTATGCGGGCCTCATGGCGGCTGAACCGCACTGTAGGCCGCATTGTCGTCTCGCCTCCACCGATGCCCATGGTGAGTGCATAGTTGTGTACGCGTGGCACAAATGCTGTCTGAATGGGGCTGGGGCGGAGGCCAGATTGCTAATCGAGCTCTTGGCGTGCCTGACCATCCTGTTGCATGGTGCTCCGGACTCGCTTGACGGTGTTCGGGGTTGTCATTGCCAAATTGGCTGTCTGTCGAAGAAGGTTGCTTTGTACTTCTGCCGCGAGGGCCGCAGTGTGCTCTTCCATACGGAGGGAGCGGTCTGTGTTTCCATTGACTGTTATAACCCCGCGAGGTCCTGGCATCTTGAGCTTAAGGTATGCATAGTGAGGTACCGCGTTGAATCGAGCAAACGCGGTTTGTCCAAGTAGTGCATGATAGCCACTACGGAAAGGGACGATATCGAAGATTAACTCCTCGCTTCGGAAGTTATCCGGATATCCGAAGACCACTTCTAGTGTTATTGAGCCCGTACAGCGGGCCTGTACCCCTGGAATTACACCTTTAAAGGTGGTTTTGGTGGGTTTGATCCATGAGGGATCGATGCCCATTTTGCGCACTGTGTCCTGATAAAGCGGTTTCAGGCTGCTGCCACCACTAGTAGAAAAAGGACCTAATATGGGACACATTTGTGCCGGTTTGATTTTGAGCCGGCACAAATGTGTCCAATAGTGCCGGTTCCAACGGCTAGCCGGCCGTTCTCATTAGTACTGGTTCGTGGCGAACCTATAGTACCGGTTCGTGCCACGAACCTGTAGTAAAGAGGGTGGTGGCAGGGTGTTGTCAGTCTGGGGCCCGTCCAGCACCTTTAGTACCGGTTCATGGCACGAACCGGTACTAAAGGTCAACGTACATAAACCCTTCGTCCCCCCGAGCCACTCTGTTCTTCTCCTTTCCCCTCACTTCCTCTGTTCTTCCCCCTCTCTCCTCGAGCTCCTCACAAATTTTGCCCAAAATTTGTCAAGATTTGAAGGCCCCCATCCATTCAAATGATCACAAAGGTTAGCAACTTTGTCCTTTCAACTCTCATTGCTAGATTAGCTCTTGCAATGCTTTGTATAGTGATTAATTTGGGACGAATAATTATATTTACTAGTATTTGATTTATATGCAATTTGAGCACAAAAATAACACTTAGTTTGCATATGTAGGTGTGGTTTACTTAGTGCCTTATAAATCTCCGTCGTAACCACCGTCGATCGCCCGCACCGTCCCGTCGCCGGCACCACCTTCTGGTGAGGCTCTTGTTCATGAATGTTTTACATTACCAAATTGATGTTTATGTGATTTGGATATATAGTTACTCGTATAATTATCTTACCCGTACGTTGTTTGTTATACATAGTGCCATGGTTTTGATATCCGTCCCCGTCGTCCCTCGTCCTTGTTATGATTCGGATGTGTTATATTCTCTTTTAAAACTAGTTGTTGCATTTCGTGTTTATGACAAATTATGCCCATCAAGTTGACATAGATATTTTTATCTAGGAGGTATGTGAACCGGAAATTCCAACCGACCCTATTGTCGAGAGGTTAAATTTAGTTGAAAGAGAAAACGAGTATTTGAAAGAAAAATTGAAAAGAATTGAGGGGGAGAAGATGGAATTGGAGTTGCATGTTGCCGATGTCGTCGATGATCACAAGATCAAGATGGAGAAAATGAGGTTGAAGATTAGAAAGATTACAAAATATGCCATTGATAGTGTGGCTTGGTATCATTATGCTGTTGGATCAATTGTTACCTTAATTGCGATCTTCATCGCATTTGTTGTTGCATTTAAATTCTTTAGCTAGAGAGTTATTTGTATGTTGCATTTAATTAAGTGTTGTATATGAACTTTATGTATGAAGCTTATGTATGAACTTGTATTAATTTGGTCTATTCAGTGTTGTGTAATGAAGATGAGCCGACAATGGATGTATGATGACAGATGCTCTCCCGAGTTCATTAATGGCGTGCATACTTTTCTGCTTGCCGCTGAGGCAAACAAGCAGGCGGATGGTTTTATGCCTTGTTCATGTGCTGGCTGTAAGAATGGTCACAGTTACTCTACGTCAAGAACCATTCACGTCCACCTATTTGAGTCCGGTTTCATGCCCCACTATAATGTTTGGACCAAGCACGGAGAAATAGGGGTTATGATGGAAGACAATGAAGAAGAAGAGGACGACGACGGCTATCCTGGCCATGGGTTCCCTGAATACGATGATACAACAATGGGGGAAGAAGCTGAGCCGGTAATGCAGAAAGAAGCTGAAGAAGAGGCATCAGATGAGCCCGCTGATGATCTAGGTCGGGCCATTGCCGATGCAAAGAGAAACTGCGCAAGTGATCTGGAGAGGACGAAGTTGCAGCGCATGTTAGAGGATCACAAGAAATTGTTGTATCCAAATTGCGAAGCTGACAAAAAAAAGTTGGGCACCACACTTGAATTGCTGCAATGGAAGGCAGAGAATGGTGTATCGGACAAGGGATTTGGAAAGTTGCTGGTAATGATAAAGAATATGCTTCCAAAGGACAACGAATTGCCCGAGAGTACGTATGAAGCAAAGAAGGCTGTCTGCCCTCTAGCTTAGAGGTGCGAAAGATACATGCATGCCCTAATGACTGCATCCTCTACGGCGGTGAGTACGAGGATTTGAATGCTTGCCTAGTATGCGGTGCATTGCGTTATAAGATCAGTCGCGATGACCCTGGTGATGTCGAGGGTGAGCGCCCCAGGAAGAAGATTCCTACCAAGGTAATGTGGTATGCTCCTAAAATACCACGGTTGAAACGTTTGTTCCAAAACAAAGAGCATGCGAAGGCGATGCGGTGGCACGCAGAAGACCGTAAGAAAGATAGAAAGTTGAGAGTACCAGCTAACGGTTCGTAGTGGAGCAAAATCGAGAGAAAGTACTGGGAGGAGTTTGCAGGTGACCCAAGGAACGTATGGTTTGGTCTAAGCGCAGATGGCATTAATCCTTTTGGGGAGCAGAGCAGCAACCATAGCACGTGGCCTGTGACTCTATGTTTGTATAACCTTCCTCCTTGGTTGTGCATGAAGCGGAAGTTCATTATGATGCCAGTGCTCATCCAAGGCCCTAAGCAACCCGGCAACGACATTGATGTGTACCTAAGGCCATTAGTTGAAGAACTCTTACAACTGTGGAATGGAACAGGTGTACGTGCGTGGGATGAGCACATGGGGGAAGAATTTGACCTAAAGGCGTTGCTGTTCGTGACCATCAATGACTGGCCTGCTCTCAGTAACCTTTCAGGACAGACAAACAAGGGATACCATGGATGCACGCACTGTTTGGATGATACCGACAGTATATATTTGAATAATTGTAAGAAGAATGTGTACCTGGGACATTGTCGATTTCTTCCGAGCAGGCATCCCGTAAGAAAGAAAGGCAAGCATTTCAAAGGTGAGGCGGATCACCGGACAAAGCCTCGCCACCGTACTGGTGCTGATGTACATGATATGGTCAAGGCTTTGAAGGTAATCTTTGGAAAGGGTCCTGGCGGACAACCTGTTCCGAAGGACGCTGACGGACGCGCACCCATGTGGAAGAACAAATCTATATTTTGGGACCTGCCATATTGGAAAGACCTAGAGGTCCGCTCCGCAATCGACGTGATGCACGTGACGAAGAATCTTTGCATGACCCTGCTTGGCTTTTTGGGCGTGTATGGGCACCAGAGGCACGGGAGGACCAACAACGTATGCACGGAAAAGACGACATACATCAGGGTTAGGCCAGCTACGCTCTTACCAAAGAAGAGAAGGAAATCTTCTTCGAATGCCTGCTCAGCATGAAGGTACCATCTGGCTTCTCATCAAATATAAAGGGAATAATAAATATGGCAGAGAAAAAGTTCCAGAACCTAAAGTCTCATGACTACCACGTGATTACGACGCAACTCCTTCCGGTTGCATTTAGGGGGCTTCTACCGGAAAATGTTCGATTGGCCATTGTGAAGCTATGTGCATTCCTCAATGCAATCTCTCAGAAGGTAATCGATCCAGAAATCATACCAAGGTTACAGAATGATTTGGTGCAATGTCTTGTGAGTTTCGAGTTGGTGTTCCCACCATCCTCCTTCAACATCATGACGCACGTCCTAGTTCACCTTTGCGAAGAGATTAACGTTTTGGGTCCTGTATTTCTACACAATATGTTCCCCTTTGAAAGGTTCATGGGAGTCTTGAAGAAATATGTTCATAACCGTGCTAGGCCAAAAGGAAGCATCTCGAAGGGCCATGAAAATGAAGAGGTCATTGAGTTTTGTATTGACTTTATTCCTGACCTTAAGCCGATTGGTGTTCCTGAATCGCGGCATAAGGGCAGACTGGAAGGAAAAGGCACGCTAGGAGGGCATCAAATAATATGTATGGACGGGCATTCTCTCACTGAAGCACACTACACAGTTCTACAGAATTCCGCCTTGGTGGCTCCGTATTTGGAGGAACACAAGAATTTTCTACAGTCCAAACACCCGGAGAAGTCTGACGACTGGATTACACGTGAACAAACGAGGACTTTCTCCGGTTGGTTGCAGAAACGCGCCATGAATGATGGTGATATTCAAAATGACCTGTACTCGCTGTCCCAGTTACCATCTTCGAATATAATGACTTTCAAAGGGTACCAGATAAATGGGAATACATTTTACATGATTGCCCAAGATAAGAAGAGCACCTACCAAAACAGTGGTGTCCGCTTTGATGCAACAACCAACACGGGAAAGGAAACATATTATGGTTACATAGAGGACATATGGGAACTTAACTATGGATCAGGTGATTTGAAGGTCCCTTTGTTTCGGTGCAAATGGGTCAATATGACACGAGGCGGGGTAACGGAAGACCCGTAGTACGGAATGACAACAGTGGATCTCAACAATCTTGCATATGCAGATGAACCATTCGTCCTAGCCAATGATGTGGCGCAGGTTTTTTATGTGAAAGACATGTCTACCAGGCCGCGAAAAAGAAAAGATAAGGAAGCGAATGGATCATACGACGAGCCAAAGCACCACATAGTTCTTTCAGGAAAAAGAAACATCGTGGGAGTGGATGACAAGACAGACATGTCAGAAGATTATGAAAAGTTTGATGAAATTGCTCCATTCACAGTGAATATTGACCCGAGCATCTAGTTAAATGATGAAGATTTTCCCTGGCTACGACGCAAAGGGACACGCGAGAAGAAAAAGTTTCACACCCAAAGATCTGGGATGTGATCGGCTTCACTATCATCACTTTCTTCTGTGTTTCACACCCAGGAGGGAATGTCTGTAATAGTTAGGGTAGTTAATTATGTGTTTTGGCATTTGAAACGCGAAGACATTTTATGTGCAAAAAAATTCTTTTTCATGCATTTACTGATTTTTTTCCAGCTAAATGACCCTGAAATTGAAAAGCATTTGAAATGAACTCAGAAAAGGTTGAAAGTTGGCATGGTATCATAATTTCATACAAATAGCATGTGCAAAAAAGTAGAGAGGGTTACGACAAAAACTGGATACACTTCGTGTACAAAATGGACAATCTTTTTCGAAGTATCAGGGTTTCCGACGAAAACTGAAATGTTACAAAGGCATTTCATTTATTAAATAACCTAAGCATTACCAAATTGAATATAATGATAAAACACACTAATATTAAACATAAGAAAAAAGAATCACTGAAAAATCTTTTTCCAAAGTTATGTTATTCACAAACTAGTGATTCACACAAATTTCAAATAATTCAAAATTTAAACTATTCAAATTTGAAAACTACCGGCACTAACAGATCAAAGTTTGTAAATTTTTGTACCTAAAGCAAAAATATTCACAAAGAAACTCTAAATACAGCAAAAAACAACTCAAAAATAAATAAAACAAATAAAAAAGCAAAAAAAATTAAGAAAATAAAAAAAGCCCGCCTACTGGGCCAAAGCGGCCTGCATACGACTAGAAACTCAACCTTTTGTTGGGCCAGGATGCAGGCCCGCAAAGGCCCAGTAGGCCCACATGGCAGCAATGAATTGGTAGGCCCAGTAGGCATGCTTAGGAGAGGAGCTCGAGAGAGCTACCGCACTGGGGCTTATAAAACAATGCGGTAGCCCTTCGACTAGCGAGGTGGGACTAAACTTGTGCACCGCCTTGAGCCAGCGCACACCTTTAGTACCGGGTCGTGGCTCCAACCGGTACTAAAGACACCACCTTTAGTACCGGTTGGAGACATCACCCGGTACTAAAGGGGGTGCGCTTCCCGCCGCTTGGCCTGGCCAAAACAGACCTTTAGTACCGGTTGGTGGCTCCAACCGGTACTAAAGGTCCATCCTATATATACAACACTTGAAAAAAATTCAGTTTCCCTCTGTTCTTCCCTCTGTTTCCTCCCTCTGTCGCGCCGCCCTGCCCCGATCGTCGCCGCCCCCGCCCCTCGTCAGAGACCCCGGCTGTCCCCGCCCCTCGTCACCACCCCCGTCGACGTCGCCGCCCCGCCCGTCCCCGTCCCCATCGTCCCCGTCTCCGCGCATGCTAGAGTTATTGAAGCGCCTCAATACCTTCGAAGATATACTACTACCTTACAACTTCCCGCGAGTCACACTATCTTGTACTACAAATTCTGTTTTTGCATACTACCTAGCTAGATGTTAATAATTAAGTGTATACGGTTTACGGTAGTTGATTAATTTTATGCACATGCCCGCTTAATTAAGACATGCAAATGTGTGCGTATGTAGTTGGCACTGGGTCTTGATAGACATTAAATTTGAAGGGGATAGTCAACAGGTAATTTCAATCATTATTA
Source organism: Triticum dicoccoides (assembly GCF_002162155.2). Classification (NCBI taxonomy): domain Eukaryota; kingdom Viridiplantae; phylum Streptophyta; class Magnoliopsida; order Poales; family Poaceae; genus Triticum; species Triticum dicoccoides. Next base: position 40,007,473 of record NC_041381.1, on the reverse strand, counting down.
ACTATTAGTTCCTAATATGAACTATTTAATAACCCCTTTATTAATTTTCTTTGCCGGCGGGCAGGGCATGGGCAAAGTTCATCGCGGTGACTCCAGGAGAATTGAAAAAAAATTGTTTTGGCATCGACCCAAGGTAAGTAATTAAGTAGTACTAGCTAGCTACCATCTCTTTAATTCTTGTTTCAATATCATTAATTAATTATTATGCTTGATTAATCATTATCTGATTCAATTCCATTCTCGTAAAGGCCCTGAGGCAGGCGAAAGGGAATAATCTGTGTGCATACTACGTTTGCGAGAACATTCGCATGATGACGTGCGAAAGGAGCAGATCTGACAGACAAGACTGGGTACGTTTTTGTCAGAACACTATTCACACCATTATCGATATCTAGTCACACAACTAACACACATGCATATTGATCTCCTTCTTAATAGTTCAGATCGGTGCGGGATAAGCTCCTACCATCGGACCGCATACAAGCACTTCAAGAGGAAATAGCTGGATTTTTGCTCGACCAGGTCATAGATCCGAAAGGAGAATACTGTTACCCGCTACCGCCCCCATGAACCACTTGTCATCGTGCTCCGAAGGCACCAAGGCAACATGTAGTAGAAATTGTATATGTATATACATGTGTATATGTGTGAATAGTTAATGGTGTTGGCTGTGAGACATTCGATGATATATATTATATATATATATATATGCGGTTCTACGTACGAGAAAATCTATTTAATATATATGCATAACATGTACAATTTGTAGTATCGTGAAATACCTGCAAACAAAAAAGAATTAAATGGAAAATAAAGCCAAATTGAAAACACAAAATTAAAGCAAAAATTAAAAAAAACACCCAAACATTTAGTACCGGTTGGTGTTACCAACCGGTACTAATGTCCTACACGCACACGGGCCTGGCTCGTGCCACGTGTTTGCACTTTAGCGCCGGTTCGCGATGAACCGGTACTAAAGGGGGGGGGCTTTAGTCCCCACTCTTTAGTGCCGTTTCGCCAACCGGCACTAAAGCCCGGTTCTGCACTAGTGCACCGTCCATAAGGACTCGCATGAGGTGGAATCCGCCGATGATTGGGTCAAGGACCAATGCGGCTGAGCCGCCATGACGGATGCTGGTGGGATAGTCCCTACGATTGAAGGTGATCGGACAGGATGACCATGGGTTGAACTTTGGGGCGACTGGCTCCATCGCATAGACGTCCCTCAGTGCACGCTTTTGTTCATTTGGGAATGTGGGTGGCATAGATCATGTTTACCGTTTTCACCTGGGGAGGGGGGGAATTTCTTCTGTCCCCCAGTGTTCAGACGCCGGGGCTCCTCGTCATCATCATTGTGCAACCCCTTGTCCTTGTTTTCGGCATTCAACTTGCTGGCCTGTTTGAACATCCAACAATCTCTGTTAGTTTGATTGGCTGGTTTGTCGGGGGTGCCGTGACTCTGGCACGAGCGGCCGAGTATGCGGTCCAGACTGGACGATCCCGGATTGTTTCTTTTGAACGGCTTTTTCCGCTGACCGGATTTTGAGTTGCTGAATCGGGCATTGACTGCCGTGTCTTCGGGCGTTGTCACCATTATTCCAACGCTTATGTCTATTGTGCCGTGGCTCTCCATTACCGTCACGAACATCTGAAGTACCGGAGTTTCTTGTCGTGGTGCTACTACGAGCCAGCCAGCTATCCTCGCCCACGCAAAAGCGGGTCATGAGTGTCGTGAGGGCTGCCATGGACTTCGGTTTTTCTTGGCTGAGGTGTCGGGCGAGCCACTCATCGCGGATATTATGCTTAAAGGCCGCTAGGGCCTCGACGTCCGGACAGTCGACAATTTGGTTCTTTTTAGTTAGGAACCGAGTCCAGAATTTCCTGGCGGACTCTCCGGGCTGTTGGGAATGTGAGTTAAGTCATCAGCATCCGGTGGTCTCACGTAAGTGCCTTGGAAGTTGTCGAGGAAAGCGTCCTCAAGATTTTCCCAACTGCAGATGGTGTTCGCCGGCAGGCTATTCAGCCAATGTCTGGCTGGTCCTTTAAGCTTAAGGGGAAGATACTTGATGGCATGTAGATCGTCACCGCGAGCCATGTGAATGTGGAGAAGGAAATCTTCGATCCATACCGCGGGGTCTGTTGTGCCATCGTATGATTCGATGTTTACGGGTTTAAACCCTTCTAGGAATTCATGATCCATTACTTCATCAGTGAATCAGAGGGGGTGTGTGGCGCCTCTGTGCCGGGCTATGTCACGACACAGTCCGACTAAGTCTGGTCGGTTATGTTCGGCCCAACCGTACTTATTATTAGTGTATCCGGCATGACGGTCATCGTCATGTGCTGTGGCGCGCCCCCGTGATCCGTAGATCGATCTTGGTTGTCCTGCGTTGTTTTCCAATATGTCTCACGGGTCCTGCGTATTGCTCCGGGCCGTAGTGAACTGGCGTGGGGGTGCGGACTGGTATTCGGTCTGATATGCCATTTTATCCCGGCCACGAGGTGGACGGTCAGCCTCGTCTTGTGCTGGTAGTGTAGGCTCTACGGCCTCCTCCTCTAGTTGAGGTAGTCTAAGTGCATCTAGTGCCCCTTAGTGATTTTGGTGTATTGAAGACTTATAGGTTAAGGGACTGATGCATTTGTGAGTCTACACAGGTCTATAAGTCTACGAGGAGTTTGATATTTACAGAGAAAGTCGACCCCTAAAAATAAAGTTCTTCAACTGAAGACTTTGGATTTATGAAGACTTTCTGAAGACTTTGAAGATGAAGAAATTGGTGTGACCTTGAAGACTAGGCAATCATTCGAGGAACATGAAGCGTGAAGACTTTTGTTTTCGTAGTTTCATTTTCTCTTTCTTGAGTCATAGGAAACACTGTACTGTTAAAGGGGGTCAAGGAAATACTAAGGAAAAATTTCCATGTGATGCTCAACTCAAAATCCTACACCTACCAATCCCTTCGAGTGAAGCCATTGGAAATCTCATACAGTTCAGTCATATTCTTCAGTGATAGAGACGAAGTTCTTCTGGTCTCTGAAGAATTTGTTCTGACCGAGGAGCTAGGAATTCACCAATGTGAATTGCCTACACAGTGAGGAACATGATAACCCTGAGGAATTTGAGAGTCAAAATTCTGACTGTTGTTGTGCTATGCGCCAGCGGTTCCAAAATATCTACCCAGCTTACGGTCATATCAGACAAGGGCATTTATGTCTTATCATGTCGGGTTGCTCCCTAGGCTATAAATAGCCGCCCCCTTCAACCACTAGCTGGTTGGGTGCTCCGAGAGAAACGGACACTTGTCATTTGAGAGCAACCCATCCTCCGAGGACTTTGAGTGAAAATCATCAAGTGAGGAAATCCCAAACCCAACACCTACAAACCCAAAGTGATTGAGCATCACTGAAGAGATTGATCCTGCGTGGATCCGATGCTTCTTTCCTTTGAAGACTGTGCTTCTTCCAGACGGTTAGGCGTCAAGGTCTAGAGCATCCAAGAGGAATTTTGGATTGCCGACTGACCGAGTTTGTGAAGGTTCGGAAGTCACCTGAAGACTTACCACGAGTGATTGGGCGAGGTCTGTGTGACCTTAGCTCAAGGAGAATACGGTGAGGACTGTGTGTTCGGGACTGTGTCTCCTCGAGTTTAAATACTCAGCCGCTCAAACCAGATGTACAACTAAGACAGCAGTTGGAACTGGTCTACCAAATCATTGTCTTCACCGAGCTAACTGGTTCTATCTCCTCAACTCTTTCATTTCCTCATGTATGTTGTTGTGTGCCTGTTAATATCTGTTTGAAGACATTGACTGAAGACTTTCTCAATTTCCTCAGTTCTATTTTTTCAGTCTTTCCGTCTTCTTCCTTGTGTTATCCTGTGTTTACGCTTTCTGTACTCTGTGCTTGTCTTCAGTTCATCATGATGACTATGCTTGTGTCCTGTTATGTTCCTTTCTGAGTACTTATTCCGCTGCAAGTAGTTCTTCATTTAGGAATTTTCTCACCAGCAAATTCCTCAGTGAAGAATTCATAAAAATCGCCTATTCACCCCCCTCTAGTCGATATAACGCACTTTCAATTGGTATCAGAGCAAGGTACTCCCTTGTTTTGTGTGATTTTGGTTTAACCGCCTGGACTTTTAGTTATGTCGACTGCAGGATTGAGGAACGTATCCTGCTCCATCTTTGACGGTCATGAGTATCCTCGGTGGAAGGCCTTGATGAAGAAGCGACTCATGGCTATGGACAGCAAACTGTGGACCATCACTAAGATTGGTCTTACCGATCTATGCAAGATGGCGGAGGCTGATGACATTCGCAAGTACACTCTACTGAACCTCACGGCAAAGGATGTCATCTGCTCCTGTCTGTCCTGAAATCAGTTTAGGAATGTCATGTACCTCAATCACACGAAGCTAATCTGGGACCGGCTTTCTGAGGTCTATGAAGGTCATCATACTCGACATGATCCTTGGTTTGAGGATTACAAGGATTCTCTCAAAGAGATGACTTTCGCACCTGAATCGTCATCCTCTTCACCGTGCCTCATGGCAGAGGGTGCCAAGGTAACTGAATGCTACCTTTCCGAATCTAGTGATGATGAATCAGGTGATGAATTTGGCCCCAGCTATGTCAAACTTGCTTCCCTTGCCACTAAACAACAAAGAGCTTTGGAAAAAGTTCAATACATGCTTAATAAGAGCGATGATATGTTGGGTGAAGAAATGGATTAGTCAAAAGCATTAGCTTAGAGTCTTCAAAGACTTCAGTCCAAGTTTGACGCACTTCAAGATCATCATAATACTCTCTTGTCTGATTATGAGAAGCTTTCTTCTGAATCTCTTCAAAGAGAGCAAGATCTTGAAAAGCTAAGAGTCGATTATGAAGATCTTTAGAATGAGCGCGATTCATTACCTGCTCAACAAATCGGCGCTACCCAGGAAGAATTTGTTCCTCCATGTCTAAAGTGCATTGAACATGAAACTGCTAATTCTTCACCTGAATGTTCAAATGCTTCTAATGCTACAAATTCTTCATATGTCTCTGCTATCACTAATTCCTCATCTGAGGACAATGCAAGTATCACTGATGATGCAGGGCTGAAGGAATTGTACATGACAGGCATGTACAAAAGCCTCAAAGGGCATCAGACTCTTTGTGATGTGCTCAAAAAGCAGATCCTCAACAGAAACCCTAGGAAAGAGGGTATTGCCTTTGAGAGGAAACTCAATGCTGATGGAACATATTGGAAGCCCGAGCAGTACCCCAAAACCTCATGGGTTGCTGCAAAGGGACCTCTAGTTGATCCATCCAACTTATCTGGCTTTATATGTGAATCTCCTCATTCTTCTGATGAGTCATTTGACTCTAACTATAAATTGTTCAAAAATCAGAATGGTGAAGTATTTGCTAGATATGTTGGGACTAACTGCAGGAACGGTTCCCCTATGAAAATAATCTGGGTTCCCAAAAGTTGCCTTGAAAGTCTTTAGGTGAATGTCCTCATGAAACCACCTGTGAAGAATAGGAACCCCAGATCAACTTCTTCATATGAACCAAATTCGTCATATGGATCCAAGTCCTCAACTGGACCTAAATCTTAACATGGATCCAATTCCTCAAAAGGATCAAAATCCTCATATAACCATCATCGTGCTGACCCTTCTGTTTCACAGGGTAAAGCTAAGGGCTATGAATATGAGTATTATTCTTCAAAACATTATGTTCATAAGTCCTCAAAGAATTACTCTGCTTATTCATATGCTTACCCTAACCTCTCTTATGTGAAACAAAGCGGACTGGCTTCTATGCCACCTTTCTCATATGGTGCTCGCAGAGTGATGAATTCTTTGCCACCCCTTCAGATGTGGGTGGTGAAGAAAAAGAACTAATCTCTTTTGCAGGGTCAGGTCTCCAGTTGTGCTCAAAACGACTGAAGAATTTGCTGGAGACCTGAACAGTGCCTGATAGGACGTAGGCTAATCCTGATGAAATGAACCTTCATTTCTCACGTCCTCCTACTGATTATCTGTTCTAATTGCTTGATGAAATTGACTTGATGATATTGGTGTCATATTCTTCACTGATGAAGTATATGAGTTTGTAAGCTGCACTAATTCATCTGCAGGATGATCAACCCAAAGTAAATGAGTGGGTCCTTGATAGTGGATGTACAAATCACATCAATGGTGACAAGAATCTATTGATGGATGCTCCCTTATCACCGTCACATCTGAAGCATATCATCTTTGCTGACAAAGGCAAAAGTCAGGTATTGGGTCTAGGTAAGGTTGCAGTCTCTAAGGACATACACATGGACAAAGTCATGCTTGTTGAGTCCTTAGGTTACAACCTCATGTCTGCCTCAATGCTTTGTGATCTTGATATGGTTGTTGTCTTTGGCAAGTATCGTTGTGTTGTGATCATGGAAGCTGACAATTCCAAAGTCTTCGAAGGCTTTAGGAGAGGAGACTTGTACATTGTTGATTTCTCTACAGGACCACAACCGGCCGTATGCTTACTTGCAAAAGCTTCAGAAGGCTGGCTATGGCATCGACGAATAGGTCATGCTGGCATGAGGAATCTGCACACGCTCGCGAAGAAGAAGCATGTCATTGGCATTGAGAATGTCAAATTCCTTAAGGATCACTTATGCGGAGCCTTTGAAGCTGGGAAGATGACAAAGGCCAAGCATCCAGCGAAGACTATCATGACCACCACTCGACCATTTGAATTTCTTCACATGGATCTCTTCGGTCCTAATCATTATTCTGCTGTTACAAATGATGCATCTCTATATGGCTTTCTCATTCTTGATGATTATTCTCGTTACACATGGGTACACATTGTCACTTACAAACATGAGGTGCAGGAAATCTTCAAACGATTTTCCTCGAGGGCTTCAACCAACTTTGGTGTGAAGATCAAGCACATCAGGAGTGACAATGGAACTAAGTTCAAGAATTCCGGTCTTGATGACTATCTTGATGAACTTGGTATTACTCATGAGTTATCTGCTCCTTATACTCCTCAACAGAATGGCATCGTGGAGCGCAAGAACAGAACCCTCGCTGAAATGGCTTGCACTATGCTTGATGAATACAAGACACCTTGTTGGTTCTGGATTGATGCAATTGATACCGCTTGCCACATCATCAACATAGTATATCTTCACAAATTCTTCAAGAAGACTGCCTATGAACTCCTCACTGACAAGAAACCCAATGTGAGTTAGTTCAAAGTCTTCGGTGCTAAATGTTGGATTAGATATCCTCATCACAATTCTAAATTTGCACTGAAAGCACATGACGGTTTCATGCTTGGTTACAGAAAGGACTCGCACACCTACAAACTCTTCAACAACGTTCTTCACAAGGTTGTTGAAACTGTGGATGTGCGGTTCGATGAAATTAATGGCTCGCAAAGAGAGCACCTACCTTCTGTGATAGATGAACCAACACTTGAGGTATCCATCAAGTTCAAAGCCACTGAGGATGTCATTCCTACTAAAGAATCTGCTGAAGAATTCATTCCAGAACGTGATGAAAGTCAAGCTGGCGCACCTGAAGAAAATGGTGCCGAGGAAAATGCTCGTGAAGAAAATGTAGATCAAATTCCTCAAAGACAATCCGCTCATCCTCGTATTACAAACGAAGTGCGAATCGAGAAGATCATCGATGACAGCACCAGGTCCTCTCACATGCTCAAAAGCTTCACATTATCTAACTTTTGTGGACACTTTGCATTTGTCTCTATCACAGAGCCCACTAAGGTAGATGAAGCATTTCTGGAGCCTGAGTGCATTCAAGCTATGCAAGAAGAATTACACCAGTTTGAGCTCAACAACGTCTGGGAACTGGTCAAACATCCAGATCCTCGCAAGCACAACATTATTGGCACAAAGTTGATCTACCGCAACAAGCAAGATGAAAATGGCCTTGTGGAGAGGAATAAGGCACGGGTCGTAGCTCAAGGCTACACACAGGTTGAAGGAATTGACTTCGATGAAACTTTTGGACCTGTTGCTAGACTTGAGGCTATTCACATATTACTTGCATATGCTAACCATCATGATATTATCTTACAACAAATGGATGTGAAAAGTGTATTCCTCAATGGTAAGCTTGAGGAAGAAGTATATGTTGCTCAACCACCAGGTTTTGAAGATCCAAAGAATCCCGACAAAGTCTTCAAACTCAACAAGGCCCTGTATGGCCTCAAGCAAGCCCCTCAGGCGTGGTATGATACTTTGAAGGAATTCTTCATGAAGAAAGGCTTCAAACCCGGTTCACTCGACCCAACTCTTTTCACTAAATCTTATGATGATGAATTGTTTGTGTGCCAAATATATGTTGATGATATCATTTTTGGCTGTACTGACCAACGATATAGTGATGAATTTGCCTATATGATGAGTGAACAATATCAAATGTCTATGATGGGAGAATTGAAATTCTTTTTAGGTTTTCAAATTCGTCAACAGTGCAATGGGATATTCATATCTCAGGAGAAATACCTCAAGGACGTATTGAGGAAATTTGGCATGCAAGATTGCAAAAGGGGTCAAAATTCCAATGCCCACAAATGGCCATTTATGCACTGATGAAAATGGTAAAGACTTTGATCAAAAGGTATACCACTCCATGATTGGTTCTTTATTGTACCTATGTGCATCTAGGCTGGATATTATGCTTAGTATTTACATGTCTGCCCGATTTCAAGCTACACCAAAGGAATCACACCATAAGGCCGTGAAGCATATTCTTCGATACTTAGCTCACACACCAACACTTGGATTATGGTATCCCAAGGGCTCTACTTTTGATCTCATTGGATATTCAGACTCTGACTATGCTGGCGATCGCGTGGACCGCAAGTCAACATCTGGTACATGTCATTTCCTTGGACGATCTTTGGTCTGTTGGTCCTCGAAGAAACAGAACCGTGTATCTCTCTCCACTTCAGAAGCTGAGTACATTGCTGCTAGATTGTGCTGTGCTCAATTACTATGGATGAAGCAAACTCTCAAGGACTATGGCGTCAACGTGAAGAATGTGCCTCTCTACTGTGACAATGAGAGTGCCATCAAGATTGCTCATAACCCAGTTCAACACTCGAAGACCAAGCACATCCAAATTCGTCATCATTTTCTTCGTGACCATGTGTTGAAGGGCGACATCTCCATCGACCACGTCAGCAATGAAGATCAGTTGGCTGATATCTTCACTAAGCCCTTGGATGAGAAGAGATTTAGCAAGTTGCGGTGTGAGCTAAATATCCTAGAATCTTCGAATGTTCTCTGAAATGGACACACCTCCTAACACTTATGCTGACTTGAGGACTTAGATGTGCAACACACAAAGTAACATTTTTCTTCAATCAATGAAGACTAACCCTCTAAGTTTGAAGAAATTAATGAAGAAATTGATTCTCAGAGACCTACGACAATTGTACGCGGTGTCTGAAATCAGCTTTCTTATACGGTGGGTTACGCCACCACCCAAAGTTGAAAATCTTCAATTTGAGTTTTTCTTCGTTTTTGAAATTCCTCAGTTTGTCCAATTCTTCAACTTTGCGTTGTATTCACTCTTTCTGGTGTTGTTCTTCATTTGGATATATATATATATATATATATATATATATGAGTTTTATGTCCTCTACAACATTCACTTATTGTTATTTCTTCAAGTTGATTTCTTCTGCTAAGTGAATGTGATCGGACCCTTCCCCCTTTATGCTAAACTCAACCTAGTCTATTCACAAATTCCTCATATGCGTTCTATTTGAAACTCGTTCAAAATCTTCACTGTGTCCTTGACAGCTGAAGAAATGGTGGACGAAACTTTTAAAACTTATCTTATTTGAATTTTCGGCTTTGCCGCTCAAACTGTTCCACTTCTCACGACAAATAGTTATCTATTCACCCACGATCCTACACGATCTCCACCTCTCTGTACGTGAGTGACACATGTCAAGCGAATGAGCAGAGGCCAAGGGCATATTCGTCCGATTTCCTCTGTTGAACAGTTTATCACTCTCTCTATAAATACCCCTGTCTCTTCCTCACTTCACTTTCACCTCGCTCGCGCTCTCTCCCGCTCGAGCTTCCCCAGAACCCTAGCGCCGCCGCTACTTCATCGTCGCCGATGAGGAAGAGCTTCACTTCCTTGACCTCATCGCCGTCGTACTCGTGCCGGTTGCGGTTTTCTTCACTCCGCTGCCGCTGTAGCCGTCTTCCTCTGCTGAGTTAGGGTGAGGAAGATCTGAACTGACGAACTTCAAATATACACTTCCCAGTTTGTCGTGTTCTTCACTTCGGGTAATTAAAAGTTACTTTTATTACTCGCTTTGATTCTCAAGTTTTCTTAAAAATCTTCAAAGGTGTTTATTCTTCAAATCTTCACACACATTAACACCTCACATGTCATCTGCTCTTGATTCGTTTCTCTAAGCAATGATTTTCTTCGAGATTCCTCAATTGTGTGGATTTTCAATCTATACAACTCTGGAACCTAAGACAAAAATGCTTAGTGAAATTCCTCAAGACTCATCTGGTCAAATTCCACAAAACCTATTCTTTTTGAAAAACCTTCTGAGAACGCATATGACCTCTCCAAATTCCTCGCAACTATACTCTGTTCATAGGTACAAATGTCGCTTCTGAATCACTAGGTTCTCATCAACTTAACTCATTTGCAGCGTTCCTCGAAGAAAAGTTGCATACCTCTTCAGAAACTTCAGTGTTCATATTCCTCAGCTGAAGAAAATGGGTGATAAAAGGCCACACAAGGGAGGAAAGAGGCCTGAGGTCAATATTGCGTTTGAAATCCCTGAGGGCATCTATGCTGGGTACTGCACATCCCCTGAGGAAGATAGAAATCAGCGCAAGGTGCGCATTAAAAAGATAGAAAGGAGATGGGCACGAGAATGGAGGGAGTACAGATATGTCACTCCCAAGTATATGAAGAAATTCGCACTCAACCCTCCATGCCCAAGACCTCCACTGGTACCACGCCAGTTGGCAGATCCCACTAGCGTCAAGTGCGTTGAGGATTATCCTGATGCATGGGCAAAGCGCCAAGCCAAACTGGCTAAGCAAGCAAAGGAAGCAGTGAAGAAATTCAGCGCAGACTCTGTTGCTGTTGCTGCCTCTGCTGAGGCCTCTGCTAGTCAGCAAAGAAAGCAATGCACAAGAAGCCTGCACATAAATCCAGTGCTTCACCTTCAATGCCCTCACGGCCAAGCTCCTCCGCTATGCTATCAAGGCCAGATTCTTCAAGGCCCTCAGGGCAAATTCCTAAGACTACTCCTTCAAAGTCCTCAGCTCCTCCATCAAAATCTTCAGCTCCTCCGACAAAATCCTCGGCACCTGTGCATCTCCCCATGCGCCGAAGGACTCAAGGCTTCTCTATTACCTCAGGAGCATCTCCAAGCTCCTCAGCTGCTCGACCTTCCTCAGCTGGTCTCTCACTGCTAAAGAAAAAGGCCACTGCTGGACGAGGTATTCGACCAAGACCTCACAAGAAGCAAGTCGCTTTCCAAGTTCCCTCTGATGATGATGAGGCGGATGATGAAGAACTTGCCGAAATCATCAGAAACAGGCAAGCCAGGGCCGCTAGAGCCAAAGGCAGCAATGTGCCGCTGATGTTGGATCCAAAGTTGATCCTCGACTACATTGATCTGTGGCACAAGGATCCTAACACGCCTTTGCTGGAGATGAACCTCACTCCTGGTCAAAGTCATGTTCTGACTGCCTTCATTGAGGAAGAAAAATGGAAATTTGAACAAGGCAAAAGTTTGAAGAAAGCACAGTACAAGAAACAACGCTAGCTCAAGGACAATGTCCTCACTCTCACTCCTGATCGGCTCCTTGCCTTGCAAGTGGAAATCAAACAACTGAGCGATGAATTTGATTGCTACTATGCTAATTGGAAGGGCGCCAAGGTGCATTTCGTCAATCTGAGAAAGAAATTCACCTCAAGTGCTGCTCCACCTATGCACGTTGAAGTTACTAAGACTCAGGCATCTGCTCAGCCTACTGAAGAACTTGCCAGCACCGCTGATGACATTCAGGCTGCTGAAGAAAATGAGAGTGCCAGGGCTGATTACTCCATTCCAGCCGTTGAAGATATTGCCAGGGCATCCACTAGTGATGCACCTGAGGAAAGTGAACAAATCAGGACAACTGCATCAGTTGTGCCTGAGGAAAATGAACCAAAGTCCTCTACACCTCCTGCGCCTACCCCAACTCCAAGCCTTCCATCTGCATCAGATGTGAAGAAGACCAAGGCTGCAGAATGTGCAACTGTGAATTAAAGGAAGGCATCAACTTCTTCAAATTCCTCAGCTCCGAAGAAGATGAAGACTCTGATCAGTTCAATTGACAATCCAATTGATGCCATTCCAGTCTCATAAATGCCACCAAAGGATCTTGTTCCTTTTGGTGAAGATTATGTGGTTCCTGATGAATCTAATGAAGAAACTCCTTCTGTTGCTTTGACAGAGCAGTTCACTACAAAACAATACACTTCCGTGATGATACGTGTTTGTCACAGTAGGTCGCGTTTTTTGTCATGCACGTACATCCATGACAAATTTATGACAGAATCAAGATAGTCATACCTGTGTTGTCGTAGAAGTGTTGCATGACATTAGCAAAATTATCATCACGGAAGTGTCCACTTCCATAACAATAAATTGCGCGTCACAGAAGTGCTTTCGTCAAGGGTGACCGACACGTGGCATCCACCGTAACGGAATGCCGTTAAGCTATCGGGTCGGGTTTTGGATCCAATAACCCGTTAACAGCCCCGACCAATGGGAAATTTCCACGTGTAAAATTCTGATTGGCCGAAGGGAACACTTGTCAGCTCGTCAGTGGGCCAGATGTCGCCCGTCCATTGGAGACATCCCTATGGTACGTTGACACGTGGTTGGGCCCAACAGAGGCCCATATAGGTTAAAAAGGCCGGCCCAGTCAAAGGCCCGTAGAACTTAATCAGGTACTAGTGGGCCTGCCCAATAACGACCTGCTTAATAAAGGCCCATTTACAGCACGAAACCAGACCTGGCCCATTAATTCTTCGCCCAATATTTGGGCCCATTTACGGTCCGAAGCCAGATCTGGCCCGTTAATTGTTCGCCCAATATTTGGGCCCATTTGCGGCCCGAAGCCAGATCTGACCCGTTAATTGTTCGCCAAATATTCGGGCCCAACTACAGCCCAGTGACTTTCAGCCTGTTAGAGGCCTGATGTAGACATGGGCCCATTTCAGCCCGGTGTGACTTTCGGCCTGGGAATGGCCTGTGGTGCCCATGGGCCATATATGGTCCGACGGGACATTGGGCCCACTAACGGCCCGTGCTAAAGGTGGCAACAGTTAAGCCCAACGTGACTTTGGGCCTGTTAAAGGCCTATCACATAATTCGGCCCGTTGATGCCTATACTAAGCTTTCGGCCTCTTAATGGCCCATGATATCAGTGAGCCAACTAAGGCCCGAGATATGTTTCAGCCTGGTAACGGCTCGCGAGCTAACTGGGTCCATAACGACCCAGTCTACATTTCGGCCTACTGAAGGCCCGTCGACGACTAGTGAAAATGGAGGCCCAACATGCATTTTGGCCTGCTAAAGGCCCGTGGTTTCATCTCGGCCGTAACAGGCCAGTACAATATTCAGCCTGTTAATGGCCCAATGCTACCTGGGTCGAACTAAGCGTTGGGTCGACAAAAGGCCCAACTAAAATATAGGCCGGTGTAAGTTTGGGCCTGGCGCAATGTGTGGACGCCCCAATCATTCGGGCCCAAGAAAGACGCAGGCCGGCCCAATTGTGGCCCGCTAAAAACCTGGTCCATTATCAAATGTTCCGGCCCGGTCGACTACATCTGATTTTTTTCAGATAGCAAATGCTGGCAGTAACTAGTAGGAATTAAGAACAAACCTACTCTACACAATAAAGAAATTACGGCATAGTAACTAACAATAAACCTACACTATACAATAAAGGATTTAAGGTATATTACATCCACTGGGCATCGAAGTTCATCACCAGTGATCATAAAGCGCAACGAAGAAGCAGATTATAAAAACTGGGCACCATTGGAGCGTAACAAAATAATACTGAACCACGACCACTTCCAAGATAGTTCAAGAAAGGTTAGCCTTGCAGGGGAACTGCTGCGCAAGCTGCTGAGCAAGGCTGTGAGACCGTCCTAGCATGTCAGTCATAGCTTCCAGGTGTAGCTGTTTAGCGATGAGGTTCTCATTGGTGTGCTCCACAATCTTTCTTAGAGATAGGACTTCAAGTCAAAGTTGAGTTGCAGAATGCCTTTCTGCTAGAACTTGGGACTGAAGAAGTCGAACTAATTCAGACAACGAATTCTATGAGCTTGTCTGACTATTAGTCTCAAGTAACTTGAACACTGCATCAAGACAAGACTTTGGGGTTGTCTCGCTATCTTCAAGATGTTTTGCCTTCTTTGCTGCAATATATGTTGGGTGTCTCACAGCCTTCAGCAGACTTGTGCATGCCATCAGGCATATCACCTTGAAACAAAGCAGAGAGATGACAGGTTTTGCACGTGTATAAACAAAGATGATAACTTTTCTGTCAATTCTATCCAATTTCAAATTAGAAAATAAAGAGTAAGTTCAAAATATCAATAGCATAATTTGGCATTGTTCATAATGCAGGGAGCTTAACCACACTACTGGATTACCATGTCAACATAACAAGCATAGATTAAGGGCAAAGACAATCATTGTATCAATTTTGGATAATGTGCATGGCATGTTGTTCATATCATCAGCCACATCAGTAAGATAAAACAGGAGATGACAAGGTGCAAACGTGGGCTGCTTCACCACACACTGGATTATAGAACCACAAAACCAAGCATACATATAGGGAGTATTAAGTAATGTGCATGGTATGAATAAGAAATTTGGTTTTACAAGTAAAACTTAGAACTTACGGTTCTTATGAACATGCATTTAGGTAGAAACAGCAAACTAAACAGCAGTAAACGATAGGGAGTATGAGCAAATTAAACAACAGTTGAGGATAAAGGCTTTAGAAGGACTGACTTACATTAACAGTTAACACCGGCTTTATAATGCCCTTCTCCATGTTAAGGGAAGGATAACTCAAGAATTTCAGCACATAATCTTCTTCATAAGCATTGCCTGTACTCTACATTTTGTAGAGAGTAATTATAGATATGATAATACTAGAAGGGATAGAGGATAATGAAGATAAGATGCAGATTGATGCTACATAATCAACTACCAATCCCTCGAAGTACAAGCGTTACAGGACAAAATGTACTGACAAGAGCAATGGGCTACACTTCTGCACTGGCATTGTGTGTGTATTCTACTTGTTGGTAAGATTAAATATAGATCTGATCTTTTTTAGTAAATGGTGGGCGAGGGAGATAAGATGCAGAATGCTACAAAATGAACCAATCCCTCTTCCGATAATACAAGAGTGTTTTGAACACTGGTGTATTGTACAAAACATTCTTATATTATGGGATGGAGGGAGTAGCTATTAATGTAAGTATAGTGATAGAACATGTTCAATCCTTACAAGAGGACTGCAGAGCTAAACCTCTTCAAAAGCATTGGGTTGATTCTAAATTTGTGTAAGAGTCCATACGGATCTTATAATGTCCACCAAATGGGCGATTACGAGGCTAACATGTGCAGTGATGCTACATAATCAAACAGCTATGAAACTAAGTATGGTCATACAGGGCAAGAGGTACTCACAAGAGCAATGCAGTGTGCAGTATAGCTGCGAGATTCTGTGGTCCCTTGAGAACGAATGTTCTTCTGTTAACAGTTTTTGTACAAGTGATACATTAAGGCAAATGCAGAACTGTAGTTCAAATTGTGATGTGATATCATAGACAGTACCTTACGCTGCAGCCGAGACCAATGTGTAACAAGGTTATTCCAGTCATCGTCGGATAAATGTAGCACTAGAGACTTTACAGAAATTTCCTTAAGAGGCTTGCCATCGAAGTGCGCTTGCCTCAGGTAGGAACGATACTTCATCAACGAGTGCTTGAAAAGCGCAACCAACTCTTGCTCGTCATCACAATCCACTTTGCTCCTCGCCTATTTAAAAGAATGAAATCTTGTGTCTTCTGTCAGCAGAAACATATGCAGTAATGACCATGAATAAAATTAGTACATTACTTACGTGTAAGTTGCGGAGGAAGACTGGAAATTGTTCTGTGTCTGCGGTATAATCTTTCCATGAAGGAAAGATGCGCACAAAGTTCCTGACAACAACATAAGCTTCGTCTTCTAAACTGGGAAGAAATGGATCAGGGGTCCTATTTGCTGCAATTTGGGCTCTCTCTGGTTCGAAAAGGGATTTGACAACTGGATTTGGTGTACTCTTTGCTGGAATGGGGGTTTTGCGTCGTACAGCTGGTGCTATGTCAACTGGCATAATCATACTGTTTGCTGCAGTTGGGGTCTGCTGAGTTGGGGCATCAGAAATGACCACTGTAGTAGGGCTAGAGTCTGCTAGAGTTGGGGTATTTTGTGGGTCAGGTGATATTGCAACTACACCTAATGGGCTATTTGATTTATCAGGTGCCACTACCTTTTCCAAATACTTTGCTTGTGCTCCTCCATGATCAGCAATCGCCCTCTTCCTTTTGAACGTCTAATACACAAGAACAACATTTGAATGGATAAATATGGTATGATGACAGATGGAATATGTACTGAAAATGGATAGGCAGGGCGTATTCACATACACGATGTGTAAACTAAGCTAATGGCAGTTCAACAAAGTAGAAGCAATGCAAAGCATCAGTTGCAAGATATGTGCAAGCAATGTAACCTTGGAAAGTTAGAGCAAGTACCTTGATGGGTGAATAAGATAGGGCATCTTCCTCTGACTCCTCCACTAGGGAGCTACATTGACTTAGGTCTCCCTCTAGCTCAGAATCACTGTTAGGATCATATTCTAAGCATGAATCTGTAGGTGGAGAGCGTTTGCATTGCATTGCATCCAAACTTGTTTTCAGTCCCTTAATGCCAAGTTTGATAGCCATGGCATTGTTCTGCTTTATTCTTTTCATGCACGCAAGCTCATAATCATTATGATGCTGTTCAGAGTCTGAGATTCATGAAAACATAAAAAGTAGTCACATTATCTATGGAATGCATTGCGGATTCAACTTGGAGAGTGTCTCCCTATAAACCCCTGCACATGCAAAGTTCACCTCCCCAACCGTGCTGACCAGACCACACACAGAAATACAAACCAGTTATGTCTCTATAACAGGCAGGCACACTCAAAACTGAAGTAGGAACATTAGAATCATATGAAATTCGTATTTGAACACATAAACTAAGCAATTATTAGTGGCGTAATGTTTAGCTTCAAGGGTGGAGTGTTGGTAGTGCGACACAAAGCAAGAAGGCAGATTGTATTCCATGTAAAAGATCGAAACCTATGTAAAAGCTAGAAATGACACTTGCTTTCTATACAATGTAGTGTTCGTTACCCACACATATGATGGAAGAGATCACATAGAGAAATACTATTCACTCAGGTCTACAGTTCCAGTATTTGGAAACAGGGTGGTCCACCCTAAAAGAATATTGACAACAAATATGACAAGGCAAGCATAGATGTAGTGAATCAATCATTTACTTGTGAGCTTATTAGGACAAGTATGCAGAATTGTAACTGCAGTAAGAGACCGTCCAAAATCTGAATGAAGAAGTTTGTCTAGAACTTATTGTTTGCAACTAATCGACGTGAATAATTGGATACTATATCGAATGAGTAAGAAAGACAAGTAAAATTGTCAACAAACCTGGCTTGCAGTAGTAATCTGGGTCAATGTCACTACGACCAACAATCCAAAATGACTAGTTTCTGTTCCGAGGGCCGGAATTTTGAAAACCCTGTGAACTTCAGAGGTACTAAAGATTATCGAAATACATCTGAACCATGAAGTGTAGGTAGCACTGAGCACACAACAAACCCTAATGACAGTCCTGCCTAATGAGTAACGAATCAATTAGAAAATGGGTGATGAGGAGTGGCTGCTGAGTCTTGAGGACGTATCTCAGGATAAATGAGGTTGGCTTGGTGGGTGCTGCACGCCTGAGCCCTAAACGGCCTGGGAAGGTAGGCACGGCGGCGCGTCCGGGCAGCGGTGACGCTGTTGGGCGAGCGGCTCCTGGCCTCCTATTAGTTCGGCGTCTCCTCCTACATTCATGCCGTCCGGGGACGGCAAGTTGCCGGCGAGGCAGGTGGCTAGGGGCGAGTAGAGATCGGAAGCGCGTAGCAGAACAGAGGGGAATCGGGGCCTGGGATGACCCAAAATCCCAGGGTGGGCTGGCCCACCATGGGCACCCTGTAGAGATACACACCCGAGCGGCGAACATGCATTTTCGAAACTAATTTAGGAACATTTAGCTGACCAATTAAACAACTCTGTTTTAATAATATCATATTCGTATTTGAACATCTAAGCTTGTTTAGCTTGATGCGTGGAGCAGTGTTATTATGACACGAAGCACGTATTCTGATCATATAGTGATCATAAAAGGGAAACTCTAAGCATATTTTTTTAGCAAAAGAGGGTTTTCCCTCTGATTTCTATTAAAGAAACCACCACGGAACCTACATGATCAATTAAACCCTAAGCATGATCAATTAAACCGTATTATGATTGTGCCATGGCAGATTTGAAGCTGCAAACCGGAGAAATGATATTTAGCATCCATTGTTTTCTTCGAACTAAGAACTAAATTCTAAGAGCTAAAAATAAAGTAGAGTAACCAAGTTAAGATCTATTTCCTGGTTGAGATCAAAAAGTTGAGGAGATATGAAGTACCACCTCTCTTGCGGCACCGTGTAGGCATCGGGGATGCGATGGCTGTCGGTGGAGTTGAAGCAGATCTGTGACGGTAGATGGGTGCATCGGGGGATAAGTCCCGTTGCGGTGGAAGAGAAGGTCTTGTGAGCGGCCCCGGCAAAGAGGACGACGACGCTGATGAAGCGAGAGGACGCGATGCAAGGCTATTGGTCCGTTGCCGTGGATGAGAAACGTCCAACTCTAGCAGTGGAGGACGCGGTCTTGGTAGGAACTCCGGCATGGTGGAGGACGGTGGCGATGGATGTGGTGGAGGACGGCGGCGATGGATGGGGTGGCGGACGGAGGCTGGTGTGGGGATGGGGTGTTCTAGCGTGGACGGTGTATGAATGGGATAATGGAGGGAGAGGTACGGGGAACCATGTTTTTGGGATGTGCCTGTCTAAAATATGGGAAAGTTACGAACTTAGCCCCCGTTTAAAATTTGGACGTCTCGTCCGTTGGGGATAGGACGGTAATCTCGCATCTCGCCAATATTTGCCCAGAGCGATTTCGGGCGAGGAGAGGATGGTCGGCGCCCTTGGTTGGTGCCCACGGTGTATGAACGGGGCTGACAGGTAGGGCGGTTGTGTCACATCTGAGTGAAGTTACAAACTTGCCCCTATTGAAAATATTTGCCTACCTCGATTTCGGCCGAGTCGAGTTTGTTTTGCCGCCCACCGTGGATGAATGGGGAATGGAGGGAGAAACAGAGGTCTTTTGGACGAGCTTGAATGAAATGTGTTTTGCCGCCCATGTTTGACGCCCACCGTGTCGGAATGGGCTCAGAGGCGGTCGTGCCACATCTAATTGAAGTTACTAACCTACCCCTATTTAGAGTAGTGGAAATCGGGCCGATGGATTGTCCGTGTAATGGGTAGACAGTAATTTCCATCTCCCAAACACTTGGCTTCGGGCAACTGACGTGGGAGTGGACATTTTGCAGCTTCTTTCGAATTTTGGGACAATAAGCATCCACGTTTACCCTGGCAACTAAATTCGAATCCATTTTTTATTCCTATATGAATCTTTAAAAATCGTTCTATGTGTTTTTATATATCTTCAAAAGGATGACAAAGATGTATTCCACTGTCATATATGAATATGGTTTACAAATGCCGATACTCAAATTCAGAAACTAGTATCCAGTTTAAGGTGAATTCGAATATTTGGAACACTTCATGTCCAACTCAAATGTCACACGCAACATTACGTGTACTCCCATTTAGATATGTACACAAGCGATGGATCAAGATTCAAATACTGAGTCAATCAACCAAGAATGTACAGAACTAACAGACATATGAACACTTATAGAGTATATGGATCAATAATATCAACTAACATACATAAGCCAGGCCGCTGTACTTTTTTTGGCTACAGCAAAAAAAATTTTTAGCCAGCATCTCGGCCCTTTCCGATGTGTGCCACTTATGGTCCATCTATACTACTACTATTGCTAATGCACATTCAGCACAATTGGCATATTTGTAGGTCTGGCACAACAATCCAAATGAAATGTCTCTGAGTCTTATCAATTAATACAGACTTGTGCTCAAATAAAATTACAAACCAAAAAACAAAAAAAAATTATTACATGATCTCTAAAACAAATGGTTTGATTGATTACATGAACAAACAACACAAAGGTTATTCAACTATGGAAAGAACATTTCACCTATGATTTACCAAGTAGGAATTTAATTTCCTTTTTTCCTTCAGGACCTTAACAATCTGGTCAGTCTTAGCTTGATTCGTTTTGAAATCCACCAAATATTTAATGGTTGTCTTGAGTACTGCTTTTGATTGTGCTGTTTGCTTCCTCAACATGTCAACTTCATCTCTAAGTGTAGAAGCAGAATCTGTTTCTACCACTAGTTTAGCCTCTAGAGCATCAGCAGTTGGCAATTCATAATGCACGATTGGGCCAGTGCCACTACTGTGGGATGATGCAACGTCCATGGGGACCTCGCTCTTTGATCTTGGGCTAACCTATTTTCCCATTAAAGTTCCGATTGGATTCAGAAAAGTTGAAGTTAGCAAAACATCTCAACTGGGAGTTATAACAGCAAACCAGTTAAACAAACAAGGAATTAAAGAGTTTCAATTGGATGCTGAAAAGTACTCCCTCCATCCCATAATGTAAGACGTTTTTTAACACTATGCTAGTGTCAAAAAACGTCCTATATTATGAGACAGAGGGAGTAGTTATTAACATCATTGTAACCCGCTGTTGCAGCAGCAAAGCAGTTAAACAAACAAATAGATATTTAAGTTAGGGCAAACAGGTAATTCTTAACAGTAAGTATCAAACACATAGATAGGCGCATTCTACTATATGATTAACAGGCTGTGCCATTATGTAATTAGTAGCAAACTAAATTAAGCCAAGCAACGCAATTGAACAATTTTGCAATAAGTTGCTAACTAAAATTCCGAGAAGCAGGTAACTGAACTTACGCTAGTTCTTTGTACAGGCACACTGCAACTTCTTTTTCGCTTACAAGGATGTACAAAGGAGTCCATGGCATCAATTGCTTGGATA
This sequence comes from Triticum dicoccoides, assembly GCF_002162155.2. Classification (NCBI taxonomy): domain Eukaryota; kingdom Viridiplantae; phylum Streptophyta; class Magnoliopsida; order Poales; family Poaceae; genus Triticum; species Triticum dicoccoides. Next base: position 39,986,036 of record NC_041381.1, on the reverse strand, counting down.
CGCAGTCCCAATACTTCTTTCTTCCCACACTGCATGGGTAATTCGAATGGTTAATCTGGTAAGATGGTGCATCCTTGATATGTTATATGAGGACGTGTAGTCAGAATAGTTGTAGCCAAACACATCACACTGGCTTTTACTGTATATTTCATGCGATTACTTTTGGCATATCGAGATCTAAGCAATCTACAATAGGATGAAAAGACTGGCATCCTTCACATTATTGGCGAACTCTGTTCATAGAAACAAGCAATTCAACCATTCTATTGGTAAATCAAAAGTGCCACTGGAATATTTTTCACTATCCAATCATACACGCAAAAAGGGGCGACGCCACCATAGGGGCTGGTATGGGCGGCCGCCTCAGGTGGCTGGAAAGTGTGCACCTAGTTTGAGTCGTCCAGGTTGGCCCATGCTAGTTTTGTTCGTCCCAATGCACGAGCAGGCAATGTAAAAAATGAAGAAAAGTGTTTCAATTTGGATGGGCCAATAACATAAGTTCAAGGCAGGCCCTATAGCAGGCTCGCGGCCCAAACGGGCGCCTCCCATATCGATCGACGGCAGGAAAAATCCCAATTCATTCGCTCCAGCCTCCAGTCTGGTTCGCTCCTAACCTAGCCGCCGCTGGACAGACTGACACAGCACTTCCTCGCGCCCTCGTTGGAGGGCGGTCGCCGGGCTTCAAGCGAACGGAAGGACAAGAAGATGAAGATCCAACCCTGGGTGTAGCCTGCGTGGGAGGCAGCGGCGGCAGCACGGGCATGGCATCGAGCTTGCGCAAACGGACAGTCGCAGCTTGCAAGAGTAGCATGCGCAACGAGCAGGTACATCACATCCCTGGTTATATCTAATTCAACTCTTCAATTTCTGGCCAATAGTTAAACCTGACGGTGTTGTAAAACTGCTTGTATGTAGGGAATCTATGAGAAAATGAAACCAATTTCTACTTATTTTATAACTCCCCCAATCAATACTGAACTGATTGAATCTGATGTATCTAATCAAGTTTCCGGTGCAAACATACAAGCTCATGTTGTTCTTGAGCCTGAAGTGTCTAATGAACAGACTGCTAATGAAGGATTTGATGCAAACATTTAAAATGCTCCTGGTGATGAACATATAGTGTCTAATGAGGGATCTAATGCAAGCATTTTGCAAGCTCATTGAAGGATTTAGTGTCCAATGATGATCTACTATGTTGAGAGAGACAGCGATTTGCAGGCATTGATGAGAAGCAAATTATAGTGCATTTTCATAGCTTGAGGAAACGTCGAGGCCATCTACCAGAAAGTCCATGTATCATGACAACATAGCATAAATACTTTTCTAATCTGTTGTTTGAAACTATTGGCATACTTGTGCAGGATAGATATGTTGATATGCAGTTTGCGCACTAGTTATACGTGCAATTACACTTCGATATTTTCAGCTAGAGAATGAATAATTCAGGCAGGTACAGACCATGTTTGTAGTCCTTGTACACCATGTTGCATTTTCTGTTTTTGGTGCTTGCATCATTTAGTGTTTATAATCTGAACTACATTGGATCATTAGCTGGTTTTCAAAGTGCATGTAGCTTCACATTTCTCAGGTTATGTTGATTTCCGGAGTGCAACTGCCTTCGTATTTTTTAAGTTAAATGTTCGCCCCTGGTAAATTGAATTCGTGGATCAGCCACTGCACACAAATCATACACGAATGCCAGTATGAATTAAATGAAATGCAGGGACTTACGCTAGGTCGTTGTACAGGCTCGCTGCAGCTCTGCTTGCGCTTGGGATGTTCCATGTACAAGTCCATGTTACCACTTGCTTGGATGTGCAGGCCTTGTGCTCCTTGCATCCCCCTCTGCATTTTTGACACAGCGAATGGTTGATCAAATAAGAGGAATCGACCTTGATGTTGTACCAGAGGACAGATACTTACAGGGTTATACGGGTGTGTAGGATGTGTACCAGATCCCGTAGCCTCGTCATGCTTCGCTAAAAAATGGATTTGCTTGTTTCAGATGATATCTCCAGAAGAAATAAGAGTTAAAGTCAGAGTTGCATAGGCGTGTAAGCTAAGAGAGCAGTGAAAGGATATCCAAACATCGTCGGAACAAAGCACAAGGGAGTGATGTGTGGATACCTAGTTCGGGCCGGCGTTTGGGCATGCTCGCCTAGCTAGAGTGTAGGTCACTTCAAAGCCGTTGAGGGTGATGCGCTGGCATTGGCTGGCTGTGCACGGATGCAGATCTTGAGGGGCAGCGGAGCGCTACGATGTGGTGTACGAGACCATTGGTGAAGACCCAACGACCTCAGGGGGCAGAGGTGCGATGATGTGCTTGGTGAAGTAGCCCCGGTGAGCTGGGAGACGGCGTTGGTGAAGCACACCTGATGCGGTGGAACTTGGTGTCTGTGAGGCACATCGGTTGCGGCGGCCAACGTTGTCGGTGGACCACCCGGTGCGGCGGACGAGGGCCTATATGAGGTAGCTCCGGTGCGGTGGTGAAGCGCGACCGTCGTCTTCGTCATTGTCGTCCGGCACAGAGGTGGGGAACGGTGGGGAAAGACACGAGATGAGGGGCGATTCGAGGGATGGCGGCGAATTAGGGATTTGAGCAATCTGGGTGCGGAAGGGACGGTGGAGAAGAGAGATTTTGCAGGGCTGGAATTGGGGCCGCCAGATATTTCAATCCGAAACGTGGAAGCGCGAACTTATATTGTCGTCGTCCTGTTTTTTGGGGGGAGGGGGGGTGGGTGGCTGGGTGCTACGCGTCCGTCCGACCCACGCGACCACCCCGACAGGACTACGCTTCGGTACCTTAAGGCACCTACCTTTGTGTCCATGACATGTGGGCCCAACAGGTGGCTGGCCCACATGTCAGTTACCCAAGGGTTGTTGCCTTTAAGGCACTGAAGCAGCGTCCACCCCGACACGACCCTGGTCTGCCTGGTGCGCCTACATTTGAGAATGCAAATGAATCTTCTTTCATTTGCAAACGAATCTGTATGTATTACCATGCCCGTGTTTTCCTTGCAATAATTAGTCATTCAAAACGAGATACTCCATCCGTTCACTTTTGTAAGTCGTTTCAGACAACTTAAAATGAACTGTTTTGCACATTGTCTGAAATGTCTTCAAGGTCTTATAAAAGTGAACATAGGGAGTACTATAAATTAATTAATGAGGAGTTATTTGAAAAAAAATCAAAACGCTACCCACGCTAATGTGGATTAGAGTTTGTCACATAATTAGTAATTTGAATTAGAGTGTGTGTCACATAGTTAGTTATTTGAATTAGAGTGTGTGTCACGTAGCGATCTCCAATTCTAACGTGGATTTCGCATTTCATTGTATCCACACTACTTTTTTAATACAAATTCATATGTATATGATGAACACCATGGTAGTGAGAAAACTTTTGTATGGATTCAAACATATGACCTACAAAATAGCACAACAAATTGAGCCAGTGTCAACTTTTTGAAACTTAGTATGGCACGAATTCGAAATAATTACCCGTATGCCTGGTCCTCGGTTCAAATCTTACAATGTACACTGAATTGAAACATCAATATTAAGTCTCATACTATGTACATTCAAATGTTGTTTTTAGTCCCCCCCCCCCGCGCACAAACGCTACATACTTCCTGTATCGGTCAATCTTCCTCTCCTAACCACCTTAGCAAGCTATCGGTTTCGAACACACGTTCATTCTTTCTCTCCATGTTTCGATCTCTAAGTCTCTCAACTACACAACCCCTTTTTCCACTCCTGTTACCAAATGTATTTACCTCACACACCCGCCATTGCACCCCATGCTGAGCTCTCTCTCTCTCCCCCCTCTCCCTCTCACCCTCTCACGCTAAATACATGCATTGCCTATCTAGCCCCGCCCCCCAACCTCTCGTGCGCACGAATGCACATTGTATATCTAGGTCACTCCCTCGAGACTGTCTCACTCTTTCTTCCGCATGGCGGGCCACACTCTCTCAATCTCGCTCTCTTTATCTGAGTCTCGTTTAACCTCGTTTTCTTTCACACACAAATGATATATCTCCCTGTTCGGGCCTCGATCGACACACTCTATACTCTCTCACGCAGATTATCTATCTAGGTCAGTCCATCCAAGCGGCCGCCACTCTTTCGACCTCATGGTGGGCCACGCTCACTCAATCTCTCTCTCTCTCTGTGTGTGTGTGTGTGTGTGTGTGTGTGTGTATGTCTCGATTTACTTTGCTCTTTCTCGGACAAAAACGATATATCACCATGTTTGATCCCAATTCCACCTATTCACATTGTATACTCTCTCACGCACATCGTCTATCTAGGTCACTCTCTCCAACCCGTCTCACTCTTTCGATCGCACAACCACACACAAAATATATCTACACGTCTGTGACTGGATCATCTCTCAAGCTCTATCTTACAGCCCTCACCCTTACCAAAATCTCAATCGGACAATATCTCTCCGGAGCATATATGTTTGTTCAATGAATGTCGGACCACACTCACTTTGTCTCTCTATCTATATGTCTCTCGATTGACTTCACTTTCTCATACCGTATCTTCCACGCGTTGAACCTACTACCTCTCCATCCCTCGCAAAGCCGGAGCTATTTACATTGCGAGGGGCACTCCAACCTTGGACTAATTTGTGTAGGCATTTATTCCGGTCGGTTTAGATTATATTTTCATAGCATTCGGCCCACAACTACTCCCAATGCCGTTGCAACCCACGCAACTCCCCTAGTTGATTTCCCTCTGGCTCGGTCATCGCTCTCTCGCACGTACTTTCTCACCTTCAACGTTGCACCATGGTATTATTGAAAAAACTATGTTGTTCTATTTAATTATTATAAATAAGCTACAAAACTACACACCGATAGTCCACTTGGAATGGAACAAAATTTGACCCACAAATTAAAGTGCTACAAACTACACACCAAGGGGCCCAAATGTCATGAAACAAATTTGGACCCATATACAAATTAAAAAATAAAGGACGATTATCAAACATGCGACCGGGCCTTCAAGCCGCACGTCAATAGGCAACATACGTAGAATAGCAATGTTTGTTGTACCCCCTTTGTTCACATAATGTTTTTATATTACCACAACCTAATTAATGGATAACATGTAATATTATTTTTAGTACTATTCGCCTTCACTTACTAGTGGGTTCCATGTGCGCTCTCTCTCTCCTCCCCTTCTGCGTTTAGACGCACGGGCAAACAGGAAGAACTCACGAGCGATGTTGCCGTTGACCATATCTGGACGCGTTCACAACTTACAAGTCACGGCACCAGTTTCACGTACTAGCAGCACTAGTCAGTGTGTACGTGCAATGCACGTTAATTTGGAAGTATATTAAGTGCATGCTGATATTAACTACTAGGATATTATTCGCGTGTTGTCATGTGATTACCACTTTTTTGGCATGAAATTAACTGCACGCTAAACGTGTTGAGCGCTCGACATTGAAGCAGTCTAGGTCGTTAGATGACAAGGAATACATGTGGCTTGATGACGTTTTATATTTAATTTGATACGGCTCTAGCAGAACATTCAATCGATCAAACCATACATTTCGTTTAGTCTGACTCCGACTTCAAATTATACGACGATCGATATAAAATAAACGGAAATGATAAACGTTTGGATTTTAAGCATGGCAATCCGAACATTTTTCATGGCAAATTTAGATTACGCGGCGGCGGCGGGGGCTTCTCGCGATGGGAAGCGGCTCCTCTGCCGTGCTCTGTGTGTCGTCGGGCCACTGACCGACGGCGACGGCGGCGTCTTGCGCCATTGTTGGCGTACTCCTGGACGTTGGCCTAGCTTCAAGGAAGGCCAAAATATTTTGGACTTCGGAGCGAGTAAACTGGCGGGAGGCGGCGGCTGGCGTTGGTGCAAGGAAGCGGTCGACGGCGGCCATCCATGCCGCTGAGGGGGGCACTGGCACCCGCGCGGGGACAGGCGCTGTCAATGGGGCAGTGGAGACATTCGTGTCCATGGGCACCGGCACGGGCACGCACGTCAGTGCACACGCAGGCGGATGCGCTGGTAGGCGCACGGGCACCGGCACGGGCGTGCGCGTCAGTGCACGCACAGGTGCATGCGCTGGCAGGAGCACGGGCGCGTGAAAGTCGGCGGGGACCTCGTTGAACCCCGTGGCATCAAGCTCGGCGACAATGTGTGGCTCCCAGCCCATCAATGCCACGGGGATGGGCTTTGGCGCAATCGGGGCGACGGGAACCGGAACGGGAGCGGGGACAGGCGCAGCATTTTCCCGCAAGGCCAGTTCAAGCTCGTCCCAAAGCGCCTTATGTTCTTGAGACTCCGGCTGGGTGTCTTCCTCATGAAACTGGAACACTAAGGGCAGACCATCGTGATGCGCAATGGCTGTACGTTTAGGTCAGGCTAGTTGGAGGTAGACGACAGGAGAATCGGAGAGGAAGAGAGTGGATTGTAGTGATACCGGGTAGTGCGGGGTTGATTTTAAACTACGGCGCCGACACCATTAAAAGTGGGAGCAGTTGGGACGACGGTGGGTGGCGGAGCCTGGTCAAAGGGCTCGCCTCCCAGTGAGTCTGCACAGCGGTCTGCTCGCACGCCTCCCTGACAGCCGGCGCAGCGGTCTGCTCGCACGCCTCCCGTCGACTCACACGCTTGCTGGGACGGCACCTGCCGATGAGAAGCGGGGACTCGTGGCGGCACGTAAACGCCCACGGTTTTAATAGTTAAAGCATTCGCCTTAACGTGATAGGTCTTTTCCCTCAAAAAAAATTTGACAGGTCTTTGTTCCAATATACCTTGGCTCTTCATTTGTGCAACTTGTCATAAGCAGCTTGTCTCGAATTGAAGAAAAACCTTACGAAGTAATATTTGTGCCATATCACGTGACCATGCTCAGTTTCAAGAATTTATGCTCCCTTTTGGATTTTCTGAAATTTAAGACCCGGGATTCGAAATAATATCATAACCTGCATCATGCAATAAATTTTCAAGCCGTACATCTGTCCTGTTGTATTTCTTAAGAAAGGATTTGGTCAAACATTTTGCTTAGATAACCCTCCTTTCCGGTTTATAGGGCTCAATTCAAAAAACTCACCAACCAAGGTAGATGGTGAGTGGTGGAACAATTGTTGTAGTTTGCAAAACCACTCAATTAATGCGCTTGTTTTCCTCAAAAATTGTGTTTACGAATGCATTAATTGCAATGCATGCATGCATAAAGTACATGCATTGGTCAATTTTCACTTAATACTTGCATGTAATGATTTATTGCTCCTTGAAATCTGAACATGTGATGGGGAACAACCAAATTGAGACTTATAAAATGGGAAAACTAAAATTTTGAGATAAGCCCTATAAACCGGAAAGGAGGGAGTAAAAGGATAATCCCTCTGTACCATTTCAGTGCCTGATATATTAACTCAAGTACTAGGCACGAACAAAAAAAGTACCAGGCACGAACAAACGGGCTCAATTTTGTGCTCATCCTAGTGTAGTAGTAGTAGTACTAGGCAATGCAGTTGACGGGTGACATTGACGAGCGGCGACCGAGGGAATTGAACCGTGCTCGGCACGGTAGGTAACATTGTCTAGTTACTAAAGCATCCTTCCGTTGTTCATCGGTAGTCATTATGGACCGGGGACATGAGGGGAATTTCCTAGGGTTGGAATTCTGGCCGCCAGATACGTCGACTTGAAACGTTGAGGCTCGACTGGTTGGGGTTGCCTAATGTGCGTACCACGCACGCCACCGAAGGACACGAGCCCGTTTTTTAGGATCAACACGAGCCAAGGTCTGGCTGGTACGCCGTTGGGTCCTACCATTTGAGAATATGAAAGGAACCTTTTAAATTTCTGAACGAATCTATCTATATTACAATACTCATATTTTCCTTGCAAATACTAATCTCAACGTGGTAATTGATTTATGACGAGTCGTTGAATTAGACTGAATTTGTGATATAGTGATCTTAACGTGGATTTCACATTTCATGGTATCCCTAGTAAGTTTTCCAATGCAAATTCAAATTTAGAAGATGAACAATATGGAGGTGAGAAAACTTTGTATGTATCAAGCATATGACCACACACACACACACACACACACACGAACACAACAACAATCCAATAAGTATAGTGCATCTATTTTTCCAACCCATGCATGTATGACACGAGTTCAAAAATACTCCTTCTATTCCTAAATATTAGTCTTTTAAAGAGTTCAACAAGTGACTACATATGGAGCAAAATGTGTGAATCTAGACTCTAAAATATATCTATATACATCGGTGTGTGCTAGTCCATTTGAAACCTCTAAAAAGACTAATATTTAGGAACGAAGGGAGTAAAATGTAAGACATCCATGGTCCTCAGTTCAATATTTAAAATGAACATGAAACTGAAACATGAATATTAAGTCTAGTACTATAGTACATGCAAATGTTCTGTTTAGGCGGAGCTACGATTGTCGGGGGTCAACCCCTCGACCTTAGATAAAACTGTGGAGCTCTGTTTAGGGTTGTTTAGATTATATTTGTTCCCACCCTCCCAACCACCGATTGGTTGTGCACCACCCACCCCTCCTCCCCGGGAGAATATCATGTGCCCCCATACCTTACATGCTATATGCCGATACGAGTTGCTTGGAGCTTGTAGATCTGAGATATAGCAGCTCACATGATGTGTCTTAATTTTTTTGCAGGAAACCTTGATGAGTTTGAGAATTGCACACAATTTGTACAAAAACTACTTAGATGCCCTTTGATCCCATATCCAACAACCTCGAAGCTCGTATCACCGTAGCATCTAAGATGAAGGAGGACATCATATTCTCTTGTATGTAAGAATATCATGTGCCACCACGCCTTAGATGCTTTGGTGATACAAGATCTTCGGAGGCGTTGGATTTGTGACCCAACACCTCCTTGGTGGTTCGAATGGTTTTTTGGAGAAAAGCCCCAAAAGAGTTCGGCCACTGCTTACAAGCACAAAGACTGCTCAGATGCCATTGGATCTCAGATCAAATGACCTCCAAGCTCATATCACCGTAGCATCCAAGCTGCGATAACACCTTATGTTTTCTCACACGGGAGAGTATGAGGTGCTCCCGCATCGTAGATTCTATGGTGATACGAGTTCACTGAGATCTAACGGCCCACAGTAGGAGGTTTGAATGTTTTTGCAATATACGGCTGATAGAGTTTGGGAAATGCATAGAAAGTACAAGTACTATGCATGTGCCATCTGATCACTGATCATATGATCTAGATACTCATATCACCGTAGTGGGTAATTAAGCTACGAGGAGCACCTAATATTAGCACCGGGGAGAAGTTGGATCGAAGATGTAGCGGCACACACGAGGCCTGAATGTTTTATTTGCAAAAAAACATTGGAGAGTTTGGAAATTGCGCATAATTACAAAGACTACTCCCAAGCCATTGGATCTTACTTCCAACGGTGTAAAAACTCGTATCACCATAGTATCTAAGCTGCGGGGTGGATGTGATATTCTATGCCACTGTCATTTTTGTTCGTAAACTTGCAAAATACGTGTAACTCGTGCCGTTACTTGTCTAACCACGCAAAGTGTTTGTTCAAAAAAACTATCCTACACTGAAATATCGGAACAACACACGGGGGTCCCACTTGTAATTAATCAAATTTGGACCTAAAACTAACAAATCTGTAAGACGAGATTCGAACTGGCAACCCGGACTACAAAGCGTAAGTCGATAGCCTAAAAAAATGAACGGTTGTTGGCTTTGTCCCATAACTTGATTTTATACAGTACTTGCGTTGAGTAGAGTAGAGGGAGTGCCTCGTCAACACGTGCATGACCGTTGTCTCACTTACGGGTGGTCCCAGGTCTGCGATCTCAATCTCTCTTCTCTCCATCGTCTAACCTTTGCACGGGCACACACGAAGAGCGGCGCTAGCTTGCCGTGGCGTTATTACAACTAAAAAAAGCTTGGAAAATAGAAGAATCGCCTAGAACAAGAGACGTTGCGGCTGGTCGAGATGGAGCTAACTGTGCCACGTTTGCATGATGAAGCTGTGTGGCTAGTGGGGTGTTTTCGACCGAATGGCTGGGTCCCGTGGTCGAACCATAGGTACTACGTCTGATACAGTATATTTTTACAAGCACATTTTTCCTCCGTGCCGAGACGTGGCACACCCTACCGCGCGGTTTCGGGGTCCTCCCGGGTGTTGCACGCATATATTCTTCCTGACGTGGGATGCCCTACCGCGCGTTTTCTGGGTCCTCCTCGGTCGTAGCACCGAAGCAAGTAAATGATTCGTCAAATCACGAAAGACCACCTTTCCCACCGAGTACATCAGTGAAGCACGGTGGCTAGCTAGTTGGGCTAGTTCGATCAGTTAACTAGCCGCCGCCACATTTGTTTTCTCACCCCTTTTTTTATCTACTTGCCGGCAGGTAAATTTAAATATCCACCGCAGCGTTGCTCTGGTGTTTGGGTGTGGCAGGATTTTAAATTTTTTGATTGACGGGAACAGGCGCGGTAGCAATTCGTCATGATGACTTCGCCTGTAAAAACCCACTGCTCCCTGATGTGAGAAGCCGTCGACTGGTGTTTTACCGTGGTGAAAACCAAAAGATTCCCCGCTCCTCGGCTGGCTCCCTCCGCCTTCCTGTAGATTGCATTGCCTTTCAGCCGTTTCGCCCCCTTTGCTTCCTCTCCCCATTGCTTCTACCTGGTGCCTTGGCGGCGCAGCAGATCACGGAGTCCGAGGTGAGGCGCCTGACACAGGAGCTCCATGCCAAGGATGCGGAGCTCAGGGCCAAGGACATGGAGATCCGTGAGCTCAAGGAGGAGAGGAGTGCCATTCTCCTCCGTTATGTGCGGGAGTTCACGGAGCTTCAAAAGCGGCATGCGTCCACCACAAAGATGCTCGAGGCATTGGCGGCGTTACTGCAGAAAGCGGGAGATACGATAGGCCGTCAGGGGAGCCGGCTGGAGCGCGAGCAGGCTGATCGTGACGAGGTCCAAGATCGCCTCAGCCACTTGGTGAACCAAGTTGCCATGCACGTGTTGCGGCTGCGTGATGCCTACCGTCGTGCCAGCGCGACGATGCCGGCCGTCGGGCTAAACCCGTTCGACCACCCGGTCGACTTCAACGAGCTGCGGCTTCCTGAACTGGTCTCCTTCTTCACCTATATCTCCGAGGAACTGAGCCGTCTCCACGCGATGGTGGGGGCTGAGCTGGACAAGGAGGGGTTGCACGCTGCCGTTGCCGTTGCCGGGCGAATCCTTTCAGGGCTCTGTCACCGGAATCCATTCGTGCCATTGGACGCCGTCTTTGACGAGCTGGCTCCTGTCGACTGGGAGCAAGCTTTGCGGGCGGTTGCACCCTGCATCACCAAGGTCGTGCGCCTCGAGAAGCATAGGGACTTCGGTGGTGTTTAGGCGCCCTCTGCATGGGCATGTCCATGTCTCGGCGCAACTTGACCGTTGGATCAAACTCAGACGGTGCAGATCCGTCACTATAGCACAAAGCCTGTGGGTGTGTTTGGTTGCATTCTCATCTCAATATAGTTGTTTCCTCTTCGTGTATTTTTGTCAACCTACTAGTGTGGACTCATGCACCCTTCATGCACTCTGCCAAACACCCAAAAGTGGGTCGAGAAGGGAACTTTTGCTCCCATCTCATGCAACCTTCATACACCCTGTCTAACACTATAAGATGTGCTTCATATGGTTCAAGTTTCGTGGAGTACAGTAGCACCGTACTCTCCGTGCGCTGTGGACCTAGTTCTGTTAACATTGATCTCACCATTCATTCTCGACCGGACAGTCGAAAAAGCGGTACTATGTTACATACAGGAGTAGTTGACATGCGCACAACACAGCAACAAGATTGTGTAGTACTGACGTATGAACCACTACACATGCCTAGTAGTAGGAGCACTATGTATGTTCAAGTGGTTGCCGGGTTTCGCACTCCTCCGTCGTAAGAGTGGAAACGCTTGTTGTAATCATTTTTTTCTTTAGAATGAAAAACAGTGGAGACGCTCTACCATGCGGATCCTCCTCCGGCCATGCACTAAATTACTCACTTTCACCGACGTGTGGGACAGCCAGCACCTGGGTCCACCAGCCATGCACTAAATTACTCCGTAGTAGAGTGACGGTAGACTACCCCGATCAAACCGCCGTAGTAATGCCCAATGAGCCGTCAAATCACAAAGCCCCCTCCTTTCCAGCAGTAAGTTGGACGGACGAAGCAACCATCATTTCACGCTTCTCTCTCAGCTTCCTATCTTGAAGAAATCCCCCACTAGCTTCGGTTCTCCCTCATCTCGTTCCTCCTTTCACTCTTCTCTCTCATCTTCCTCTCTTGGATGGACGCCGGAGCACCGGCCGACGTGATGTCTATGGCTCTAGCCAAAACCGTCGAGGCTCATGGTATGAAGAAGCGCAAGCACCCCGCCGAGACTACCACAGACATGCTCAAAGCCATCGCCCTGTCCAAGCCCCCCTCTCCGGGATCCCTCATTAAGCAAGTCCAGGTAATGTCTCTTGTTGATGATCTTTTTCTCAATCTTGATCGTGTTTTTTCATCTAACAAGCAGTACTAGTACTGGTAGTACAACTTTATGGGTGATCTTGCATGTGATTTAGTGTGCCAAATGACGGTTATAAATTCCTCTTTTGACCAAAACATGCGAGAGGTTGACACTGATTTCTTATAGATTACTTTCAACTACTCCCTCTGTCCCAAATTTCTTGTCTTAGATTTGTGCAGATACGGATGTATCTAATACTAAAATGTGACTTGATACATCCGTATCTAGACAAATCTAAGACAAGAATTTTGGGACGGAGGGAGTACTTTATGAACATCCATGCTACCTTTTAAGAGGGTATATTTGCCCGAGTAACTTGTGTTATGGATATTGCATGTAATCCCTCTGCTCTCATGCCTTTGAAGACATGTTCTAGTGTCTTTGTTCACTCATTTCTGTGCGTATATGTTGTCATATATGGAGTATAATATCGAAAATCATCTTATATTTCTGAACGGAGGTAGTAATGAAATATGGTTTCTGTTTGAATTAGAACCAGGTCCGCGATGGAGATGAAGTTCTCAAAGTCATGCCGTGTGAACTGGAAGACCTGATGATGAGTTCTACTGTTGAACTATCTAGCTGTTGTGTCCTTGTCGCCACGTGTCCTGAACTAGTGTTTTCCTGTAGCATTGTTGTCAGGCGTGTTCTCGAGGCTGTACTTGACCACAACAATTTCCTGGTTGTGCCTTTGATTACCAAGGGTGTGGTTCTTGTAAAGCTTCCCAACAAATCTGATGCGGCCTGTTTTCATCATCATGTTTATGAGTGAAAAGACCACTCTGTTAGGTTCTCCAAGGTTGACAAGATGGTGATGGTGCATGTAGACATCTCACACGAAGTCCATGGCCTAGTCAGTTATGCGGGGTTCATCACGTAGGTCGGTGGCAAGAAATAGTCTGCAGAGTTTAGTGAGTGCAACTTTGCTTGTCTGTAGTAAGTACTATTGTTCAGTACTTGATTTGTGTTTGTGAACCCTGTATTGTTTATTAGTACTGCCGCTTTTGGTGTGTGGTCAGTCCTGAGAATGGTCTATGTTAATGTCTGTCCACTCAATTCAGTCTGTACATTTTGAAGTATCCAGATCATATTTTTTGTGAGGATGGTTTATCAATTATGGTTACACTCCAATAATTGTATGCATTGCAGGGTTTATCGCACCCACCAGGATTTCCAGTCCCATGGATGTTCGGTCTATACGATTTGTCACGACCATTGGACTATCCTGCTTGTGGGAGTAGGCAGGGCCCCTGCATGCCACGCGTAGTTGGACGATCAATCTTCTGTTCAGTACTTCAACATAGTGATTTCCTGGTAAGGATTCACTCGTGTCACATCAAGTAAATCTTATTGATTTACTGTCTAAATTTATTGATTTAATGTCATGTTTTCTTTCTTTTCCTGCAATTTTATGATGCAGGTTTTGCCATGTGACATTCATCACAGAATAAACCATTTGGTTTGCTCTACGATGGCTATTTTTGCAGGTTTCACTTCTTATGTCGTGCCAGTAACGAAGGCACTGCCCATCACTTATATTACTAGAAAAAATTGGATCAGTCTGTTGTCTGAGTACAAGCTGAATCCCTATGATGAACTGCAGTTTGGTTTAACAAACATGCCACAATTAGTCCTGATCGCGTTTAAAAGAAATGAAGAAAAAAACTGGATCACGGTCACGGATCCTAGTCAAGTTAGAAAGCTGATGATAGCAGACCAGACACGATCGCCACTATCTCGCACAGATCGAGCACCGGCAGTTGCTCTAGCACTGACAGCGGCAGCAGCTCAGTCTGATCCAGCTGAGGATTGGGCACCGACCGCGTCAGCGGATTAGTCTGATCTATACGGAGGATCGGGCATCGACACCGGCACCAGCTCTACAAGGAGCACCATCTCCGGTAGCAGTACCGGCTTCGGCACCTGCACCAACACTTGCCCTTGCATTTGGTCCGCCCCGTGTAGTTGCACCGGCAACAGACTGGGCTGCAGTTCGCACTTCATATACCAAAGTCCTTACAAAAACCGACATGTCCACCTTCTTGGTAAGCATTGGCCGCCCAAGTGCTTCGTTCTTTTTTCTTTCCATGTTGTTTCACATGATTCACTATGTTGATCTAACTGTTTGGATATGTCTTCTTGTTTTCAAACAGAGAATTCAGAGAGCAACGAGGGAGTCGTTCAACAATCCGGGCGACCGCGGCCAAGTTTCTCTTACCATGCACAGCCTTGGTATGAATGAACCTGCTCAATATACCGTAAGTACAAAGGATGGTCGCATGATGATTGCTGCTAAAGGATGGTCAAGTTTCAAATCTAAATCATATCTTGCAGTAGGGGATGGTGTCAAAATTGAACTTTCTCGGCAAGGAGAGCTGGTCCAAATCAACTTTGAAATTCTTAAGTAGCAGCACGCAACTGCCGAACTGATCTATCCTCCGAGAGATTTTGATGTAATAATCTGGCATGGTGAAACAAGTGTCCTGTGTGTATAATTAGTATGACAGTATTATTTATCACATGGTATATCATTGATAGAATTGCAACTCTGATTGCTGGTTAGGAACTGTCATTCAATTTCATTCCAACAACTGCCGTGCTTTATTCAATTTTGTGTATTCGCCTTGCGACAGCATCTAAAACCAGCGCAGTACCGATCGCTTGCAATATGAAAAGCGCTGAGATAGAACACATGGCCCCCCAAACATGCAGGGTCGGCCTGCGGCCCAAAGTCCAGAACCGGGAGCCTATCTGAGTATTATATTCTCAGCTGAACCCCCATAAAAAAAGCTGAACCCCCATAATGCCCGTGCGTTGCAGAGGGAGTATATTTCTCGGCAAGGTGAGCCTGTGATATAAAAGATTTGTATATTTCTTTATAGAGGGAGTATCTCTCTGTCAAAAAATATATTTATGTGTAACTAGTTACTCCTGTCTTTCTACTTCCTTTCGCTGATATGTGGGGCAATCGGCAACGGGGTCCACGTGCCATATGCACAAATTAGAGTGCACAACTTCAAGGTAGACACACCCCGGTCGTAGCGCCGCAGTAATGCCCAATGAGCCGTCAAATCACAACCCCCCCCTTTCCAGCTTTAGCAGTAAGCTGGATGGACGAAGCGGCAATATTTCACTGGGCCTGAATCCCCTTCTCCCTCGTCTGCTTGTTCAGAGAAAACCCCCGCTCGGCGATTGCATAGGGTTTTCTCATGGAGAACCAGGTACGAATTCTTCATCCATCCCCGATAAATCCAAGTCCCTTGGTCGCGGGTAATCCTAGGATGGTAGCCGCCGCCGTTGATGCATTTTTGTTCGTACTGAATCTAGTGTGTTTTAGTTGCAGTGCCCAAAGTGCGAGTACCCTACAGATTTCTGCACCTTCGGCGAGACGCCACACTTGTTCCTTCTCATCCTACCACAGCATTTTCAAATGCGCATAGTATGTTCCTAGAATCGTCTTCTCCATTCGGGAGGGTGGTTTTATTTTTAACATGCTGTGTTCTCATATTATTTTTCCTGCAGTGTATTATTTGCTCTGCCAGAACACATGTACTCAAGATGCTCGGCCTTGCCATAACTGAATACACTAGTTTAATGGTAACAGTGAAGACAATCCATGGATATTATTTCCGAGTTGGGTTCATGAACCAAGAAGATCACTGCTTTTTTATGGCTGTACTTGGATAAACTTTCTCAAGTGTTACGGACTAAAAGTTGGTGCACGAATGTTGATGGAAATATCAGAACCTGGTCTCATCTTCACTGCGATCTTCCACCCCGACGTTGTTCCAATTGTTCATCCATGTTAGTTTTATATCTGGCTCTTGCTTGTTGCCTCGATTACTTCTTAATCCACCTATTCTGTCTAACTAATCACAATTTAACTTTAGAAGTAGCAACGAATCTCTCCCGAAGATGATACTTCTAACTAATATTTTCTTATAATTGGTGGCACATGTAGGTTTTTTCACAGTTAAGCAGGCTGCTCCTTTGTTATTCTGTAGTAACTCGGCTGTTACTGATGGCACTGAAGTTGACTGGGACGACATCCACATGTTCCTACACTTTATTGATCGTCTTGAGGTCTGAGGGAGTCCTGGACTAGGGGGTGTCCGGATAGCCGAACTATCATCATCGGCCGGACTCCAAGACTATGAAGATACAAGATTGAAGACTTCGTCCCGTGTCCGGATGGGACTTTCCTTGGCGTGGAAGGCAAGCTTGGCGATACGGATATGTAGATCTCCTACCATTGTAACCGACTCTGTGTAACCCTAGCCCTCTCCGGTGTCTATATAAACCGGATGGCTTTAGTCCGTAGGATGAACAACAATCATACCATAGGCTAGCTTCTAGGGTTTAGCCTCCTTGATCTCGTGGTAGATCTACTCTTGTAACACACATCATCAATATTAATCAAGCAGGACGTAGGGTTTTACCTCCATCAAGAGGGCCCGAACCTGGGTAAAACATCGTGTCCCTTGTCTCCTATTACCATCCGCCTAGACGCACAGCTCGGGACCCCAACCCGAGATCCGCCGGTTTTGACACCGACGTTGGTGCTTTCATTGAGAGTTCCTCTGTGTCATCACCGATAGGCTCGGTGGCTTCTTCGATCATCAACGACGACGTAGTCCAGGGTGAGACCTTCCTCCCCGGACAGATCTTCATATTCGGCGGCTTTGCACTGCGGGCCAACTCGCTTGGCCATCTGGAGCAGATCGAAAGCTACGCCCCTGGCCGTCAGGTCAGATTTGGAAGTTTGAACTTCACGGCTGACATCCGCGGGGACTTGATCTTCGATGGATTCGAGCCACAACCAAGTGAGCCGCACTGTCACGACGGGCAAGATTTAGCTCTGCAGCCGGACAGTACCCTGGAGGCCGCACTCGAGCCCGCTCCGATCTTTAATTCGGAGCCGGCTGCGCAGATCGAGGACAGATGGCTAGACACCGCCTCGGGGGCTGCAACCTCTATGGCGATAGAGCCGAACACTGACCTTGTCCCTCACAAAGCTCGTGACTCCGAGGTGCGGGACTCCTTGCCGGACTCCGAACCTCCCGCGCCCCTCCAATCGAATCCGATTAGGCGCCGGTCATGGAGTTCACCGCTGCAAACATCTTTCAACACTCACCTTTCGGCGACATCTTGAGTTCGCTAAAGTATCTCTCGTTATCAGGAGAGCCCTGGCCGGACTGCGGTCAGGACGGTTGGGATGCGGACGATGAAGAAATTCAAAGCCCACCCACCACCCACTTAGTAGACACTGTCGATGATCTAACCGACATGCTAGACTCCGACTCCGAAGACATCGACGGTATGGACGACGATGCTGGAGACGACCAAGAACCAGCGCCTATCGGGCACTGGAAAGCCACCTCATCATATGACATATACATGGTGGATATCCCAAAGGATGGGAATGGCGAAGGAACATCGGAGGATGACCCCTCCAAGAAACAGCCCAAGCGCCGGCGTCAGCGGCGCCGCTCTAAATCCCGCCACAGCAAGAATGAAGATTCCGGCACCGGAGATAATAACATCCCAGACAGTGCCGAAGACAACCCACTCAAGCAAGATTCAGCACAGGAGGACGGAGACGCCAGCCCTCATGAGAGAGCGGCATAAGAAGAGGTAGAGGATTATATGCCTCCCTCCGGAGACGAGGCAAGCCTCGACGACGACGAATTCCTCGTACCTGAGGATCCCGTCGAACAAGAGCATTTTAAACGCAGGCTTATGGCCACGGCGAACAGCCTCAAGAAAAAGCAGCAACACCTTAGAGCTGATCAAGATCTGCTAGCCGACAGATGGACCGAAGTCCTCGCGACCGAAGAGCATGAGCTCGAACGCCCCTCCAAAAGCTACCCTAAACGCAAGCTGCTCCCGTGATTAGAGGAAGAGGCGTATGAACCTGCATCACCAGCAGACAATACGGCTGACCGACCACCCCGTGGTCGCGACAGAGAGGCCTCTAGGCCCTTCACTAGAACCGTACCCCGGCATCACTCGAAAAGCACAAGGCCACAGGGGAACGCTCCGGACTTGCGCGATATATTGGAGGATAAGGCAAGACAATCAAGATCGATTTATGGATCGCGTGGGCGCCCCATGATACGCGATGACAACCGTCACGCCGGACACAGTAAGTCCGGCCGGGCCGAACAAAATAGACAAAGCTCTTTTGAGCTCCGTCGTGATATCGCCCAGTACAGAGGCGCCACACACCCTCTATGCTTCACAGATGAAGTAATGGATCATCAAATCCCCGAAGATTTTAAACCCGTGAATATTGAATCTTACGATGGCACAACAGACCCCGCGGTTTGGATCGAAGACTATCTCCTCCACATCCACATGGCCCGCGGTGACGACCTTCACGCCATCAAATATCTCCCACTCAAAACTTAAAGGACCAGCCCGGCATTGGATTAACAGCCTGCCAGCAGAGTCAATCGGGAGTTGGGAAGACCTGGAAGCCACATTCCTCGATAACTTCCAAGGCACGTATGTGCGACCACCAGACGCTGACGACCTAAGCCATATAATTCAGCAGCCAGATGAATCGGCCAGACAATTCTGGACACGGTTCTTAACCAAGAAAAACCAAATCGTCGATTGTCCGGATGCGGAGGCCCTCGCGGCCTTCAAACATAACATCCGCGACGAGTGGCTTGCCCGGCACCTGGGACAGGAAAAGACGAAATCCATGGCCGCTCTCACATCACTCATGACCCGCTTCTGCGCGGGTGAGGACAGCTGGCTAGCACGCAGCAACAACCTCAGCAAAAATTCTGGCAGTCCGGATGTCAAGGACCGTAATGGCAGGTCGCGTCGCAACAAAAACAAACACTGCATTAACGGCGACAATAGTGAGGATACGACAGTCAATGCCGGATTCAGATGCTCTAAACCCGGTCAGCAGAAAAAGCCATTCAAAAGAACTACTCCGGGTCCGTCCAATTTATACCGAATACTCGACCGCTCGTGCCAGATACACGGCACCCCCGAAAAGCCAGCCAACCACACCAACAGGGACTGTTGGGTATTCAAGCAGGCAGGCAAGTTCATTGCCGAAAACAACGACAAGGGGCTGCATAGCGATGACGAGGAAGAGACCCGACCGCCGAACAATAGAGGACGGTGAACATGATATACGCAACATACATACCCAAAAGGGAGCGGAAGTGTGCACTCAGGGATGTATACGCGATGGAGCCAGTTGCCCCGAAGTTCAATCCATGGTCCTCCTGCCCGATCACTTTTGACCGAAGGGACCACCCCACCAGCATCCGCCACGGCGGATTCGCCGCATTGGTTCTAGACCAAATCGTTGATGGATTTCACCTTACCAGAGTCCTGATGAATGGCGGCAGCAGCCTGAACCTGCTTTATCAGGATACAGTGCGTAAAATGGGCATAGACCCCTCAAGGATTAAACCTACCAAGACGACCTTTAAAGGCGTCATACCTGGTGTAGAAGCCAATTGTACATGCTCAGTTACACTGGAAGTGGTCTTTGGATCCCCGGATAACTTCCGAAGCGAGGAGTTAATCTTCGACATAGTTCCGTTCCGCAGCGGCTATCATGCCCTGCTCAGACGTACCGCGTTTGCAAAGTTCAACGCGGTGCCGCACTACGCATACCTCAAGCTCAAGATGCCAGGCCCTCAAGGAGTAATCACGGTCAACGGAAACACTGAACGCTCTCTCCGAACGGAGGAACATACAGCGGCTCTCGCGGCAGAAGTACAATGCAGCCTCTTAAGGCAATTCTCGAGTCCAGCCGTTAAGCGGCCGGACACGGCTAAACGCGCCCGGAGTAACCTACAACAAGACCACCTGGCACGTTCCGAGCACGCGTAGCAGTGCGGCCCCAACACCAGCCCCTGCAAAACGTCAAGACAGGTCCTTCGCATACACCATTACGCTCTGAAGATACCATGGGCATGGGGAGAGGGGCACGACCACGATAGGCCCAGAATGCGGATCAACCACACCTGGGGCTCTCAAGTGTGTCGTTCTTTTTTTTTCTTTTTTCTTTTTCTTTTTACCCACAGGACTCCATTCGTCCGAGGCCCTGTCCGGCAGCAGACCTGCCGAACTCACGATGCAACAGCCAGGGAAGGAGAAAGGCTACAACGAATATCCAGGTGGTCTCCATTACGAGCATTAAATCTGTTTTATGCACCATTCCGCAGCCTACCCCTGGAGGGGGACATGTTTAATAGTCCCATCCCTTGCTTATCGCACCATTTGTATCATTCTGCATTTACAGCAGTTTTTCTTGAATAAGTAATGCATCACCGTTTTGCTTCCAATTGCATTTCTTTCTTATACATATGTTCATTTATGACATGTTGCATCCGTACATTTTGGTACGGCTAAATACACCAGGGGCTTATGTTTCCCGCATCATGGTGTGATAAGTCCGAACACTTTCACAAGTGCGGCACCCCGAACTTCTTGCATTATATGCATCGGCTCCGAATCATGTCTTCTGTCAATAGTTGGGTTTGCCCGGCTCCCATGTTTTGGTACCTTACGTTCCGTTGTATCGGCTAAGGTAGCACTGGGAGAACCACTGCGATTGCGCCCCAGTTGAGCTGGGCGAGCGCCTCAGTGGAGAAAGCTAAAAGTGATCGTCATGATGAGGCGAGAGCCGGTCGCTGTTCGAGAGGTTTTTTGCGAGTCCCTAAAGACTTATGCCGCTTAGGGCGAGGAGCCAGCTTTGTCCGGCCCAGGCGTGGATAGCGCCCCAAATTCGGCCTTCTGAAGACTAGGGGCTTCGCCGAAATTTAAAATTATAGAATTTTATGGCTAAGTGAGAGTGTTCAAGCATTATAAGTCCGGTTGCCTTGTTCGTTGTGTTAAGCGCCTCCCTAGATGGACCCAAAAATGGGAACAAGAGTGCTCAAGTTTATCCCGGACACCCCAGCACTCGTGGCATGGGGGCTGAAGCCGACGACTTGCCATCTCTTAGATTTGATAAACAGCCGCACAGAAGGTAATGTTTTAAATTAACAAGCGTTGCTTAGCGCATATGAACTAAGTTTTCAGCGCACAGGATAACAAAATGTAAGTGTACTCAAATATTACAATTTTGGAGCACTCACCCGCAATAATGCGGGCACCCTTCAGGACACTCTTATAATACATCTCGGGCGTGCGATGCACCTTGCCCTGTGGTGGCGGGTCCGTCACAAGCTTCTGGGCATCCATCTTGCCCCAGTGCACCTTTGCGCGGGCAAGGGCCCGACGGGCACCTTCAATACAGGCGGAGTGCTTGATGACTTCAACCCACGGGCACGCATCCACCAGCCGCCGCACCAGGCCGAAGTAGCTCCCAGGCATGGCCTCCTTAGGCCACAACTGAACTGTGAGGCCTTTCATGGCCTGTTCGGCCACCTTGTGGAGTTCGACCAGCTGCTTCAGCTGGTCGCTAAGGGGCACCGGATGTCTGGCCTCAGCATACTGAGACCAGAAGACCTTCTCCCTCGAGCTCCCCTCCTCGGCCCGGTAGAACGCGACAGCATCGGACACGCTGCGAGGAAGATCTGCGAACGCTCCTGGAGAGCTCCGAATTCGGGTAAGTAACAGGTAATTAACGCTCACATGCTTACTTTGCATGAAAAATGCCTTACCGGCTGCTATTTTCTTCAACGCCTCGATTTCTTGGAGGGCCTTGTAGGCTTCGGCCTTAGCGGCTTTGGCACTCTCAAGAGCCGATGCAAGCTCAGACTCTCAAGTCTTCGAGTCACGCTCTAGGCTCTCATGTTTTTCCACGAGATCCTGGAGCTCTTGCTGTACCTCCACCACCCGCGCCTCCTGCTTCTCTCGCTCGGTGCGCTCCGCGGCCGCATTACGTTCGGCCGCGGCCACCGCCTCCTTCAGGGTCGCCACCTTGTTAGTGGCCCCTGCAATACCCACATTATCCTTGTCATTCTTCTTGCAACCAAAATCCTTTTCTGTAAGGTACAATTTTAATAAGGTGTTACTCACCTTCGTTGTCCTCGAGCGGCTTCTTGGCACGGCCGAGCTCGTTCTCGGACCGCTCGAGGCTTTGCTTCAAAGCATTGACCTCCACAGTCAATGCGGCAGAGGTCAGCAGCGTAGACTGCAATCCCATATTGACATATTTTTTATACTCCTGCGTATATCTTTTTAGATCCTCAGTCCGGCTTTTCTTTCCGAACACCGAACCGAGCATCAGGGGCTACTGTCTATGTGGTACTATTTTACATATATCAAAATTCTTACCTCAAAGCCTGTTAGAAGGCTGCTGCAGGCTTCGGTCAGCCCGCTCTTGGCAAGCTGAACCTTCTGAATCACCGCACTCACAACAGTGCGGTGTTCCTCTTCGATGGAGGCGCCATTGAGCGCCTCCAGCAAGCTATCTGGCGCCAACCGGTTGAACGGAGGCTGCCGGTGTCACGGTCTTGCCCTTCTTACGAAGGGGCCGCCCGCCAGACTCCGGAGCCACTATGGGTTCCGGGGCCGAGTCCGGTGCAATGTCCGGGAGGTTGTTCTGCGACACCTCCGGGGCCTCCTCCTCCTGGTGGGTCCCTTCCCGGGATCCCACCTCGGCATCGTCCGCATCACGGGGGGTGTAGGCGGTTGGAAGAGAATCCATATCCGACGCACCTAAGGACCCGCTCGACGAAGCGGGAAGATCATCCTTGGGTGGACTGCAGGGTTGTATGCAGCATTAGAAAGACATTACGTGGCGAAAAGAAAAACCATGAAGTTATTTGGGAGTCCGGATACTGACGATCTCGCCTGGGGCTTGGCCCTTGGAGGCCAGTCCTCGTCGTCGTCGCTGGCGTTGGCAGAGCAGTCCAGGGAAAGAGTTTTTTCCTTCTTGGACCTTTCGGCCTCCCTCGTTGGGGAGGCCTTCCTTTTCATCCCTCCCCCCGCTGGGGGAGAGGCTTTCTTCTTCTCCTCCTTGCCTTTGTGAGAGGAGTCAGCCTTGGAGTCATCATCCGATAACACCTGAAAACGGGAACTCTTCCGAGTGCCCGTGGCCTTCTTCTTGGCCTTCTTCTCTGGCACCACATGGGGTGCCGGAGCCAGCAGCCCCATTAAGCGGGCGTCCGCTAGGTCCTCTCGCAATGGGGCCGGACAGATAGTCCGCTCGGCCTTCGCCTGCCAGTCTTGTCAAAGGAGAGGGAGTTTAGATCCCGCATAGAGTCAAACTATGGAAAACAAGCGTCCCATAAAGGACAAAATCACTTACGTCGTCAGCCGGACGCTGTGAGCTAAATCCGCGATCTTCGGTAGCGGATGCGGGAGCCTCGGCGCCCTTGAACAGCACCTTCCAGACATCTTCGTACGTAGTGTCGAAGAGCCCGCTCAAAGTATGGTGCTGCGCCGGATCGAACTCCCACATGTTGAAACCCCGTTGTTGGCACGGGAGAATCCGGCGGATGAGCATGACCTGGACTACATTGACAAGCTTGAGCTTCTTGTCCACTAGCTTTTGGATGCAGGCTTGGAGTCCAGTCAGCTCCTCCGAATCACCCCATGTCCGGCCGCTCTCTTTCCAGGAGGTGAGCCGTGTGGGGATGCCAGATCTAAATTCGGGGGCCGCTGCCCATTCAGGGTCACGCGGCTCGGTGATGTAGAACCACCCCGATTGCCACCCCTTAATGGTTTCTACGAAAGTGCCCTCAAGCCAAGTAACGTTGGACATCCTGCCCACCATGGCGCCTCTGCACTCCGCTTGGCTTTCCTTCACAACCTTCGGCTTGACACTGAAGGTCTTGAGCCACAAGCCGAAGTGGGGCTGGATGCAAAGGAAGGCCTCACACACGACGATAAACGCCGAGATGTTTAGGATGAAATTCGGGGCCAGATCATGGAAATCTAGGCTGTAGTAGAACATGAGCCCCCGGACAAAGGGATGGAGTGGGAAGCCCAGTCCGCGGACGAAATGGGGAAGAAATACTACCCTCTCATGGGGCCTGGGGGTGGGGATGAGCTCTCCCTCGTCAGGGAGCCGATGCGCGATGTTGCTGGACAAATATCCGGCGTTGCGCATCTTCTGGATGTGCCCCTCTGTGACGGAGGAGGCCATCTACTTGCCGCCCGCTCCAGACATAGTTGGAGGAGGTTGAGGTGAGATGTGCGGACTTGGGCGCTGGAGCTCGAGTTCGCAGAGATGGATAAGCCAAGGAGGAAGAAGGTGCAGGTAAAAGGGGTTGGATCTTTATCCCCTTATATGGGCGGACAAAAACATGTGTCCCCATCGGCCTAATAAAACTCGCTTATCTCCCAAGCGCCGAAATCAATGGCGCGGTTGGGTTACCCACGTCCGTATTGATTTGAATCCCGGAATAAGGGGAACACGATCTCTGCTTTGACAAGACGGGCAAAGGAAACCGCTTCGCTAAACACGCTAAGGTGGTAAAATAAAAACGATTCAAGTAAAGGCTTGGTAGTGGTGTGACGTCACGCCGCCAAATACGTCAGCAGATTGAACTTGTGTAATATTATTCTCTCTACGGTGGTGCGTGGAATTTATTTTGCAGAGCCAGACACTATCCTGGTGTTCACAATCTTCCATAGATTATTCGGAGGAGGAACCCGCCTTGCAATGCCGAAGACAATATGCGCGCCGGACTCGTCATCATTGAAGCCTGGTTCAGGGGCTACTGAAGGAGTCCTGGACTAGGGGGTGTCCGGATAGCCGAACTATCATCATCGGCTGGACTCCAAGACTATGAAGATACAAGATTGAAGACTTCGTCCCATGTCCGGATGGGACTTTCCTTGGCGTGGAAGGCAAGCTTGGCGATACGGATATGTAGATCTCCTACTGTTGTAACCGACTCCGTGTAACCCTAGCCCTCTCCGGTGTCTATATAAACCGGATGGCTTTAGTCCGTAGGACGAACAACAATCATACCATAGGCTAGCTTCTAGGGTTTAGCCTCCTTGATCTCGTGGTAGATCTACTCTTGTAACACACATCATCAATATTAATCAAGCAGGACGTAGGGTTTTACCTCCATCAAGAGGGCCCGAACCTGGGTAAAACAACGTGTCCCTTGTCTCCTTTTACCATCCACCTAGATGCACTGTTCAGGACCCCCTACCCGAGATCCGCTGGTTTTGACACCGACAAGGTCCTTGTTGGGCGTTTCAATGGTGGAAGGCCACGTGGGATATGTGTGCCACTGCTGCACTCGTTGAACAGGTCCAACTGTGTCGAGAAACTTATGGTACGAGCTTTTTTCTGTTATATATGTTGTTCATAAACTATTGCTTATACACAGTTTTACCGCTGTGATCTTCTTGAAACAGGAACTGTCGAGTTCTATTGTTCCTATACAGGTGCCTGACCATGGTCAGGTCAGACTTGCGCTTGGTCACAACATGATGTTTATGTCGACCTACTCAATTCCCCTTGGAGGCGAAATGATACTTATTCGTGGGTGGTCTCAGATAATGAAGGCCCGTCCATCTTGGAGAATAGGACAGAAGATTATGTTCATGCTTTTCCATGGCTCTAAAGCAAATAGCCTGTTTATTGACCACGTTGCGAGATGAAGCCGCTTTTAGAAGGTTGTGGATGCGCGGGGTGGTTCCTGGGCCTTGTCCTGGGGCTTGGCAGCCTCACCCTTGGTTAACTATAGCCTGTAGGCAAAGTAGCACTGTTCGAGGTGTGCTTTGTACGGTTGAACCTGTATAAGTACTCATAATGCTTTCAGCTTTGGTTGTTAAGTGCTCCTGTTGGTTTCAGTTAAGGTTGTTAAGTACTCCTGCTGCTTTTACAGTCTGTCGTGTTTCTTCAGTCCTGTCTTCCTCCAGCCGCCAAAACCAAACCAGCGCCGGCAGGGCCGCCTGCTTCCGCCTCCCACGGCTGGCTGCGCCTCAGCGCACGCATCGCCGCCCCATCGTCTCCTAAATCGTTAACGCCGACGTCCTCCGCGCGCTTTGGTGCACTCGCCACGGCGCCGCCCTCTCGCGTTGTCAACATGGTCAACAAACAACAGGAATCTGAAGAAGTACGTGGAGAGGATGACGGTAGGGGCCCACAATGTCAGTGTATGGAAAATAAAATGCTTCCTCCTAGTGTTTTCCTGACATCTGGGACCCACGACATTGTGAGCGTATATAGTCAATAGACAAGAGAACAGCACAAGATCGGCTAATACCTGGGACGTAGCTACTCGAGCAGTATTTTTTTTGTCTGGTATTGTTGAGATGGAGCAGGGTTTGAACTGTGCTGTGGCCTGTCTAGCCCAGGCTTATATTTTATGTTCACCATGTGACCAGCCCAGCTAGTTTTTCTTTGTGCAAATGAGCCCAGTTTATTTTTTCTGAAGAATCCCAATCCACGCCTACTTATTTTTCTACGCCTTGAAAGTAATATGAAATGGGTTGTAAATATAAAAACAGATGACAAATTGGCAATTACTTTATAATTTCTGATTTTTTTCACATTTCCAGATTCCTATTTCACTGGGCATTAACCTAATTCAAATATATCTTCAAAGTACTTTAAATCGGGCTCGACATTTCGGTATTAAAAATAGTTTGGAACGCACAGAAATATGCGAAATTGGCCCTGGCCAACCAAAAAAAACGACTGCAATAAATTGCATAAGAAGTTGCCATGAGCTATATATAAATTATTAAAAAAAGAGGGAGTGGTCTGACTTGTGGGCCTGTTTAGTTGACGCTTATGCAAG
Source organism: Triticum dicoccoides (assembly GCF_002162155.2). Taxonomy (NCBI): domain Eukaryota; kingdom Viridiplantae; phylum Streptophyta; class Magnoliopsida; order Poales; family Poaceae; genus Triticum; species Triticum dicoccoides. The sequence goes on along the minus strand of NC_041381.1, from coordinate 39,958,748 downwards.
ATTTTTTTAGTTATTATAAACTACATCAACAAATGATTCTAGCAGACGTAACCGTTGGATGTCAATCCAATGGCCGTCGTGTTTCTTCAATCTCTGATCTTCTTGCTCCAGCCGCCAAAGCAGCGCCGGTGGGACCGCCTGCTCCCGCCTCCCATGGCCGGCTGTGCTGCCGCGCAGGCCTCAGCGCCCCCTACTACTCCCACCGCTGTCCAGGGCATCCCTCTACTCACCCACACCCCTGTTATTCTGCGGCGACGACAGCCTCACACCGCAGCCGAACCGGTGAACCCTCTTACTCCTCTCCGCGCGGGCTTCCACTGCCGCGTCTTCCCAGGCTCCGTGTCGTCCCCTTCATAGGCCTCGCCGTCGTCCACTGCTGTGGTGCTCTCGGCGCAGCATGGTCAATGTGGTCAACGACCGACTTCCATCAGAAGTGTACTGTATGTGGAGAGGCTGACAGCTGGGTCCACGGCAGCCGCAAGGAAGTGCCTCCTTATTACGCGGAAAATAATTATTCCTCCACCTGACATCTGGGACCCACTGGATGGGCCATCAGTATTTCGCAAAAAAATGTTTCCCCCTGACTGCTAGGACCAACAGGTCGGGCCACCGTATTTCGCGAAAAAAACGTTCCCCCCGCTGTCAGCTCGGACCCACCGGAAGTGCCTCCTTATTACGCACAAAAAAATGAATACCCCCCTACTAGCTGGGACCAACCTTTGTGGGAGGCTGACTTGTGGGCCTACTAAGTTGACTGGGACGGAGGCCTTTGTCAACTTTAGTCAATATATGAATGATTCTAGCTCTAGTGACCGTACGATGTCCATCCAACGGCTGTAGTGCTTCTTCAACCTCTGGTCTTCTTGCTCCAGCCGCCCAAAGCAACGCCGGTCGTGACGCCTGCTCCTGCCGCCCGTGGCCGGCTGTGATGCCGCAGAGGACTCACCGCCCCCTACTACTCCCACCGCTGCCAGGCCATCCCTCTACGCACCCACACCCCCTGTTATTCTGCGGCGACGGCAGCCTCACACCACAGCCGAATGAGTGAACCCTCATACTCCTCTACGCGTGGGCTTCCACTGCCACGTCTTCCCCGTCTCCGCATCGTCCTGCTAGGCCTCGCCGTCGTCCAGCGCCCTGGTGCTCTCGGCACAGCGTGGTCAACGTGGTCAAGGAATGGCTTCCATCGGACGTGGACTGTACATGGAGAGGCTGACAGCTGGGTCCATGGCCGCAGCAAGGAAGTGCCTCCCTATTACGCGCAAAATAATTATTCCTCCACCTGACAGCGGGGACCCACCAGACAGGCCTCCATATTTCATGAAAAAACGTTTCCCCTGTCTGCTGGGACCCACCAGCTACATCTTCGCACGCAAGGAAGTGCGTCCGAAAAAAAAAACGATTCGCCCCCCTGACTGCTGGGACCCACCAGCTACATCTTCGCACGCAAGGAAGTGCGTCCGGGAAAAAAAACAAAACCCAAAACAATTTTCCCCCTGACTGCTGGGACCCACCAGCTACATCTTCGCAGGCAAGGAAGTGCATGACAGTCGGGACCCACCTAGTCGAAGCGTACATACCGTTGTCATTCTGGTCGCGAACGTGTACATACATACTGGTCGATGTAGAGGCGCACACTTGTCATAGTAGAGGCGCGCACGTGTCGTAGTAGAGGAGGGCAAGTAGCATGTACACGTACATACAGCGGCGATGGTGCAAGAAAGAAAATACGGCCACGTACGTACATACGGGCAGGGTCTCGAACGCCTACTCGTGCATACGTACATGTCTGGGTCGGAACGGAGAAACAACGTCGTCGTCGTGTTTATGGGGAGGCAACGGAATGCATCGTGTTCATCGGGAGGCAACGGAACGCGTGGAAGCCAACCGGCTGGATCGGAACGGAATGCGTGGTCGTGTTCATCGGGAAGGCTTGGACGGAACAGACGATGGAAACGAGGCCTGGCATACCGCACAATGGAGGAAACGGCCTTGTGTTCAACCGGCCACATTCGAAACGGGGCCCTGTTGATCGGGAGGGGCCCGGCGTACCGCAAAACGGAGGAAACGGACCTCCTACGGTCGAAACAGGGGTCCTGTGGATCGGGAGGGGTGTGGCGTACTACAAAATGGAGGAAATAGACCTCCTACGGTCGAAATGGGGGTCCTGTTGATCGGGAGGGGTGCGGCGTACCGCAAAACGGAGGAAACATACCTCCTACGGTCGAAACGGGGGTCCTGTTCATCGGGAGGGGTGTGGCGTACCGCAAAATGGACGAAACGGACCTCCTACAGTCGGTCCTGTTCATCGGGAGGGGTCCACGGGCTACCGTCGACCTCCTCCAGCCTCCACGGGCTCCTGTTCATCCAGCCTCCACCTCGCGCTACTCCACCAGCTACTGTTCATCCAGCCCTGCACACCACGGGGTCTTGTTCAACCACCCCTCCGCGGCCACCCCTCCACCGTCAACTATTCATCCAGCCCTCCACACCACTGGTTCCTGTTCATCCAGAGGCAACACCGCCGCTCACTGTTCATCCACCCCCCCGCAACGCTCACTGTTAAATCCCAGAGGCAGCATCGATCGGCTTGAGTTAGCAGCAGTAGCAAAGGAATCGCTCCATCAGGTTCAGTTAAGAGCCATCGATTGATCGCTCGGGTTCAGTAACGCGTAGCCTGCAGTGCAATCGCTTGGGTTTAGTTAGAGCCCAACGCCTCGCTCGGCTTCAGTTAGAGCCAACGCCTCGCACACATGCGTGTACGTATGAGAGAAATGCGCATCGCTCCGCCCCCGATCTCCCACCGTAACCGGTAACTCCCCGAAATTTTCCTCCCCCTCGCTTCTACCACGGTTTTTTCCATCATGGACGACCCAAAGAATGTGATGCAGCTGCGTCTCTGGCCTGCCTAGGACGAAAAGCCCAATTTCTGTCATGATTTTTTGTCATAGAAGTAGGAGTCCACCACATCTATGATGATATCGGGTTTTGTCACAATTATCGTCATAGAAGTGTCATATGTATGACCGAAATTCTTTTCGTTCGGCCCAAAATGTCACAGATCTGTCTTTTTTTGTAGTGTTGGATGAAGAAATTGAAGTGGATAAGATCCCTTCAGCCCCAGTCATTTCCTCACATATGCCTCAGTTTACTGTTGAAGAGGTAGGTGTTGTAGACATTGAAGATGAGGATGTGGACATTGGGTGTACCACTCCTGTGCTCAATGATGAATTTTGGGACAGTCAACATCCAAACTCTCCAATGTTCACTCCACTCCAAGCTATTCCTCAGTCCCCTGCTGCCACTGAAGTACAAATGGGATCTTAATAACCTCATGCAACCCCAAGTGTTCATGAAGAAATTCCAGCCACTAGTTCTCAAGAAATTGTCAATGAAGAATTGACAACCCAAGCTGAAGCTGCAGAAGAGCCTGAAATTCCTTAGTCCGAGGAACCCGAGATTGCGATTCCTGAGGTGGTGCTGCAATTGACTGATACTCCTCAGCCCAAGCCAAAGGACCCTTTCTCCAAGAAGCAAAAATTCAAGGCTGATGATTTCTTTGGCGAGCAAATATTCTTCACTGAATTCAACCCCTATGACAATGCTCGTCTTAGAAGGAAGCGTTTCTGGACTGCCAGCCAGGCCAACTTCTATTCCTCAGTGCTTTACAACAAGGACAAAGTCTTCGATCATGAGCATATTCCTCATGTGGACATGCAATCCATGCCTTGCTTCTCTCAAGTCCTGATCATGATTCATGACACAGGCTTGCTCAATTTCTGCTCTGACATAGTTGATTGGAATGAAGAGCTTATTCTTCAGTTCTACGCAACTTTGCATACCACATGCGATGCTGGTGACGTCAACTCGTGGGTGTTGGACTGGATGACTGAAAACACTCATTACAAGGCACTAGCCTCTGAATTGCTTCGTGCCTTACGAATTAGTCCTCCTCCTGATGGTGCTAGTTGTCTGTATGATGAGCCTAAACTCACTGATCACTATATGCAAGTGCTCATGAAGCCGCTGAAGCCGAGTCTAGCCCCAAGGACCAAATTCCTCGTGAAGGAATTGCTCTATGTGCCCAGAACCATCTACCGCATTCTGACAAAGACCATGAGTCCTATCAAAGGCCATAACTCATCTGATGAAGAAATTATCGGAATGACGAAGAATATGCTTTTCAACATCATGCATGGCATCCCCATAAATTATCATGATTTCTTCATGAGGACTCTGGCGAATGTTGCACTTTCTCCATTTGAGTGAAGCCTTACGCGCCGTGGATCATGAGATTCCTCAGAACAAGGTATTGACTCAACTACAAGGATGATTTTCAGAATCACCTCAGCTACTTGCCCCCTATTGAAGTCCTCAAGCGGATAATTTCCTCATCCGGTGAGAAGGGCAAGTCACCAGCCGTGATCGATGAAGGCATTCGTCCATTGGATGGTCAGTTCCGCAAAGCTGCATCTTACTCCACCAATGATGACTCTGCCACTCATGATACTGCTGCCAATGCTACCAAGATAAGTCCTCAAGCTACTGCTCCTTGTGTGCTGACTAATCGTGAACTAATGATAAGTCTTCACTAGAAGGTGGATCGAAACCACAAGTGGGTTAAGCGTCAGTTTGGCTCTATTCTTCACAACATGTCTTCTACACATAATGCAGTGAAGAAAAACCACTACTACCTCCATGAAGTGTTTGATCGCACCTGGGCTATTCTGTCACATCTATATGGTGAAGAAGATCTGAAGCAAATGGGCTTCAAGGAAGACTTTGACTGGTCTGCACCTCCACCGAAGAGATTCAAGAAAGTCAAGGTTCCTTCCTTGGTGGCCATCTCATATTCTTCTTCACACGCCACGGACGAGCATGAAGACTTGGATGACACTACAGCAGGACCTACAACGACTCAAGACCCTGACAACGCTGGCGCTCCTCCATCAGCATGATATTCTTCAGGGGCGTTAGTCCTCAGTTTCAACCCTTTTGGTCGTTCGATGACAAAGGGGGAGAAATTTGAGTTAGTCTTCAAGCGGGTCTATCTTATATGGGCGTTTTTTTGCTAAGTTACAACTCTCGTTCTTCTGATGACTTTGCTGGATCGAGTTGTAATCTTAAACTCTATGGTGACCTGATAGTTTTGATGTGTTCTTCTGCATGCTTAGTCCTCTTTAATTGTTAATGCATGCATGCTGAATGACATCAGTCACCATATTTCATCATGCATTTCAAATTCTTCATATTATATATCAAATGTGTGTATGAATTACAAGATATAGGGGGAGATATCCATGATTATACTCTTCAAGTGTGCATTGCTTCAAAAGCAAATTCCTCACTATGCACATCTTCAGCGGGAGTTCTTCTATATCTTGCAATCAAATTCCTCAATATCAGTATTTACACTTCACATGTTTATCCCCGTTGAAAACTTAACCTATATTGTCATCAATGACCAAAAAGGGGTAGATTGTAAGTGCATCTAGTGCCCCTTAGTGATTTTGGTGTATTGAAGACTTATAGGTTAAGGGACTGATGCGTTTGTGAGTGTACACAGGTCTATAAGTCTATGAGGAGTTTGATATTTACAGAGAAAGTCGACCCTAAAATTGAAGTTCTTCAACTGAAGACTTTGGATTTCTGAAGACTTTGAAGATGAAGAAATTGGTGTGACCTTGAAGACTAGGCAATCATTCGAGGACCATGAAGCGTGAAGACTTTTGTTTTCGTAGTTTTATTTTCTCTTTCTTGAGTCATAGGAAACACTATACTATTAAAGGGGGTCGAGGAAATACTAAGGAAAAATTTCCATGTGATGCTCAACTCAAAATCCTACACCTACCAATCCCTTCGAGTGAAGCCATTGGAAATCTCATACAGTTCAATCATATTCTTCAGTGACAGAGATGAAGTTCTTCTGGTCTCTAAAGAATTTGTTCCGACCGAGGAGCTAGGAATTCACCAATGTGAATTGCCTACACAGTGAGGAACATGATAACCCTGAGGAATTTGAGAGTCAAAATTCCGACCGTTGCTGTGCTATGCGCCAGCGGTTCCAAAATATCTACCCACCTTACGGTCATATCAGACAAGGGCATTTATGTCTTATCATGTTGGGTTGCTCCCTAGGCTATAAATAGCCGCCCCCTTCAACCACTAGCTGGTTGGGTGCTCCGAGAGAAACTGACACTTGTCATTTGAGAGCAACCCATCCTCCGAGGACTTTGAGTGAAAATCATCAAGTGAGGAAATCGCAAACCCAACACCTACAAACCCAAAGTGATTAAGCATCACTCAAGATATTGATCGTGCATGGATCCGACACTTCTTTCTTTTGAAGATTGTGCTTCTTCCAGATGGTTAGGCATCAAGGTCTAGAGCATCCAAGAGGAATTGTGGATCGCTGAGTGACCGAGTTTGTGAAGGTTCGGAAGTCACCTGAAGACTTACCACGAGTGATTGGGCAAGGTCTGTGTGACCTTAGCTCAAGGAGAATACGGTGAGGACTGTGTGTCCGGGACTCTATGTCCTCGAGTTTAAATACTCAGCCGCTCCAACCAGATGTACAACTGACACAACAGTTGGAACTGGTCTACCAAATCATTGTCTTCACCGAGCTAACTGGTTCTATCTCCTCAACTCTTTCATTTCCTCATGTATGTTGTTGTGTGCCTGTTCATATCTGTTTGAAGACATTGATTGAAGACATTCTCAATTTCCTCAGTTCTATTTCTTCAGTCTATCCGTCTTCTTCCTTGTGTTATCCTGTGTTTACGCTTGCTGTACTTTATGCTTGTCTTCATTTCATCATGATGAGTATGCTTATGTTCTGTTATATTCCTTTCTGAGTACTTATTCCGCTGCAAGTAGTTCTTCATTTAGGAATTTCGTCACCAGCAAATTCCTCAGTGAAGAATTCATAAAAATCGCCTATTCACCCCCCTCTAGTCGATATAACGCACTTTCAGGTAGAAACTTGTGCTTTGGGTAACCTTTGGTGGGGGGCTCGAGTCCGTATTCCTCGGCCGCCACGACCTCGGTCCATTTGTCTGCGAGCAGATCTTGATTAGCTTGGAGCTGCTGCTGCTTCTTTTTCAGGCTTCTTGCAGTGGCTATAAGCCTGCGTTTAAAGTGCAACTGCTCTATGTGATCCTCAGGTACGCCGAATTCATTGTCGACGAGGCTCACCTCGTCTTTGGAGGGAGGCATATAGTTGTCATCCTCCAAGTATCCGTCCGTCGCTTGTTCCTCTGGGCTGACCTGCCCATGCTCCTGTTTGGCCTATTCAAAGGTAGGCTTATCAGGATTATATTCCTCTTCGGCACCATCTGGATTGTTTTCTTCTCCTGTGCCAGTATTGCTGTGGCGGGGCTTAGAGCGGCACCGATGACGCCCATGCTTTGATTTCTTCCCTGACGGGTTATCTTCTGTTGCCTCATCGCCATTGTTTTTTTTTGGTGGTGTCCACCATATATATATAATATGAAGAGGTGGTTGTCCAGCGCCCTGTGGGCAGTGGTTCTTGTTCTTCTCCTGCGTCGTCGTCTATACCGTCGATGTCTTCGGAGTCGAAGTCAAGCACGTCGGTCAAATCATCGACAGTGGCTATTAAGTGGGTGGTGGGTGGGTAACGAATTTCTTCGTCGCCTGCTTCCCAATCGAGCCGGACATAGTTCGGCCAGGAATCTCCTAACAGAGAGAGAGACCTTATTGAATTTAGCACATCGCCAAAGGGGGAGTGCTAAATGATATCCGCGGCGGTGAACTCCATGACTATAGCCCAATCGGACTCGGTGGGCCCGGGCGCGCGGGGTTCGGAACCCACACCTGGACACGAGTCCGGGGGTCCGGTGACGCAGATTCCCTTAACAGCGGAATATGTGTTCGGCTCTAACACCGAGGAGGATGCGGCCTCCGTGGAAGGGTCCATGCACCCGTCCTTGGACGATGCAATCTGTCCCGGATTTAGGTCAGGAGCAGCTGCAGGGGCGACATCCCGAATACTGTCCGATACCAGATTTAAGTCGTGCTTGTCGTGACTGCTCGGCGCTCCTGATGCAGGCCCGAATCCGTGGAAGATCAAGTATTCGCGGATATCGGCCGTGTAATTCAAGTTTCCGAACCTGACCTGATGGCCAGGGGCGTAGCTGTCGATCTGCTCCAGATGGCCAAGCGAGTTGGCCCGCAGAGCGAAGCTGTCGAACACGAAGATCTGTCCGCGGAGAAAACTCTCGCCCTGGACTACGTTGTTGAAGGTTGAGGGAGCCATCAAGCCTTACAGCAACGACACAGAGGAACTCTCAATGAAAGCACCAATGTCGGTGTCAAAACCATCAGATCTCGGGTAGGGGGTCCCGAACTGTGCATCTAGGGCTAATGGTAACAGGAGACTGGGGACATGATGTTTACCCAGGTTCGGGCCCTCTCGATGGAGGTAATACCCTACTTCCTGCTTGATTGATCTTGATGATATGAGTATTACAAGAGTTGATCTACCACGAGATCGTAGAGGCTAAACCCTATAAGCTAGCCTATGATTATGATTGTTCTTGTCCAACGGACTAAACCCTCCGGTTTATATAGACACCGGAGGGGGCTAGGGTTACACATAGTCAGTTATACAGAAGGAGATCTATCATCCGAATCGCCAAGCTTGCCTTCCACGCAAAGGAGAGTCCCATCCGGACACGGGACGAAGTCTTCAATCTTGTATCTTCATAGTCCAATAGTTCGGCCAAAGCATATAGTCCGGCTGTCCAGATACCCCCTTATCCAGGAATCCCTCAGCGAGGTGAGGGGGAGATGCGCCCGATGCATCACCCTTATCCCCTCGGGGTGGCGCGGGCGAGCTAGTAGGACCGGGACGGCTCAGACGGGCGCCCGGTCGGCTGTACAAGAGAGGGAGGCGACCGGTGAGGGGGAGTGGGCTGGATGGGCTTGCTCATATGGGACGAAGCCCGGGGGGTTAGGTCCAGAGGGGCAGGGGCATCTTTTTCCCTTTTAACTAGTTTTGCATTTTCTCTAAAAAAACTAGTTTTGCATTTTCTTTCTTTTTGAAACTTCTGTTTTCCAAAACTTTTTAAAACCTGAATAGTTTTATAAATTATAAAACTTACACCTAAAATATCATTAAGTTTTAGGCTACTATCACAATTAGTTTAGCATTTAAATAAAACATGTTAGCATTTTTACAAATTTAATAACATTTAAAACATTGTTTTAACCCAATTTAATTGGTTTAGACCATCTAAACACCTTGCAAAAATGTTGCTTCAGCACCAGTATTAACAAATGATATTTTTTCACAAGATGAACATTTTAGTTTTCATATTTGAGCAATTTAGAATTTCACTTATGTTTTGAATTTGAATTGGAGTTATTTTTTTACCTATAGGCACTTAGGCTTATCTAACAGGGTGACATGGCATCATTAGGATAGGATTACTGTAGCATGGTCCTCGGGGTGTTACATAAAGCCAGACTAGTGGCAAAAGGGTATAGTCAAACATACGAAGTGGATTACGATATCGATAAGACTTTTGCCCCAGTGGCTAAGATGAATACTATTAGAACCCTAATCTCAGTAGCAGCGAATTATAAGTGGAATCTTTTTTAGATGGATGTTAAGAATGCTTTTCTACATGGTGACTTGCAAGAGGAAGTATATATGGAAATCCCACAAGGGTTGAATAGTAAGGAGACATAGGGTAAGGTGTGCAGACTAAAAAAATCATTATATGGACTCAAGCAATCACCAATGGCCTGGTTTGGGAAGTTTCACAAGGAGATCCACTCACTTTGCTATCAACAAAGCGATGCTGATCATACACTATTTTTCAGGAGTAATCATGGAAAACATACAATTCTTGTGGTTTATGTTGATGACATTGTTATTACAGGTAATGATGACAAGGAGATAAGAAGGTTGAAAAAAAATGTTAGCAAAACATTTGAGGTAAAAGATCTTTGGCATATTCATCACAAGGTATATATCTCTCACAGCGGAAATATGTTCTTGATTTACTTGTTGAGACTTGAATGCTCCACTCTATACCTGCCTCTACACCAATTGAGGCAAACCATCGAATTAAGGCAGATATGGGTGATCCTATTGATAAAGGTCAATATCAACGGCTAGTAGGGAGGCTAATCTATTTGTCTCATACTAGGCCAGATATTGCATATGCTGTGAGTATTGTGAGCAGATATATGCATGACCAAAGATCTACTCATTTAAATGCTGCATAAAGAATCTTGAGATACCTAAAGGGATGCCCTGGGAAAGGAATTCTATTCTCAAATTGTGGACATCTTAGTATAGAGGGTTACACAGATGCTGACTGGGCTGGGTGTCTAGATGATAGAAGGTCCAGTTTTGGCTACTTCATCTTTGTTGGAGGAAATTTGGTTAGCTGGAGGAGCAAAAAACAAAGTGTAGTGGCCAGGTCTACTACTGAAGCAGAGTTACGGTCCATGGTCTCTGGAATATGTGAATTAGTATGGCTATGCTTACTACTTACTGAATTGCAATTGTCCAAAAGGGGCCCTGATACTTCTCCATCGTATCTACTTTTCCAAAAACTTTTGCCCTTGTTTTGGACTCTAACTTGCATGATTGTAATGGAACTAACCCGGACTGACGCTGTTTTCAGCAGAATTGCCATGGTGTTATTCTTGTGCAGAAACAAAAGTTCTCAGAATGGCCTGAAACTCCACGGAGAATATTTTTGAAATTAATAAAAAATAATGGCGAAAGAATCAAGGCCAGGGGGCCACACCCTGCCCATGAGGGTGGGGGCACGCCCTACCCCCTGGGCGCGCCCCCTGCCTCGTGGGCCCCCCTGGTGCTCCACCGACCTCAACTCTAACTCTATATATTCATGTTCAGGGAGAAAAAAAGCAGAGAGAAGGATTCATCGCATTTTACGATACAGAGCCGCCGCCAAGCCCTAATCTCTCTCGAGAGGGCTGATCTGGAGTCCGTTTGGGGCTCCGGAGAGGGGAATCCATCGCCATCGTCATCATCAACCATCCTCCATCACCAATTTCATGATGCTCACCGCCGTGCGTGAGTAATTCCATCATAGGCTTGCTGGACGATGATGGGTTGGATGATATTTACCATGTAATTGAGTTAGTTATGTTAGGGTTTGATCCCTACTATCCATTATGTTCTGAGATTAATGTTGCTATTACTTTGCTATGCTTAATGCTTGTCACTAGGGCCCGAGTGCCATGATTTCAGATCTGAACCTATTATTTTTTCATGAATATATGTGAGTTCTTGATCCTATCTTGCAAGTCTATAGTCACCTACTATGTGTTATGATCTGGCAACCCCGAAGTGACAATAATCGGGACCACTCCCGGTGATGACCGTAGTTTGAGGAGTTCATGTATTCACTAAGTGTTAATGCTTTGTTCTGGTACTCTATTAAAAGGAGGCCTTAATATCCCTTAGTTTCCACTAGGACCCCGCTGCCAAAGGAGGGTAGGACAAAAGATGTCAGGCAAGTTCTTTTCCATAAGCACGTATGACTATATTCGGAATACATGCCTACATTACATTGATCAACTGGATCTAGTTCCGTGTCACCCTATGTTATAACGATTGCATGAGGAATCACATCCGACATAATTATCCATCACTGATCCAATGCCTACGAGCTTTTCACATATTGCTCTTTGCTTAGTTACTTTACCGTTGCCACTGTTACAATTACTACAAAACTACTACTGTTACTTTTGCCATTGTTACCGTTACTTCCATACTACTTTGCTACTAAATACTTTGCTGCAGATATTAAGTTATCCAGGTGTGGTTGAATTGACAACTCAACTGCTAATACTTGAGAATATTCTTTGGCTCCCCTTGTGTCGAATTAATAAATTTGGGTTCAATACTCGACCCTCAAAAATTGTTGCGATCCCCTATACTTGTGGGTTATCAAGACTATTTTCTAGCGCCGTTGCCGGGAGCATAGCTCTATTCTTTGAGTCACTTGGGATTTATATCTGCTGATCACAATGAGGAACTTGAAAGATGAAAAAACTAAGATATTTCCCTCAACTACGAGGGGAGGTAAGGAACTGCCATCTAGCTCTGCACTTGATTCTCCTTCTGTTTTGAGTAGACTTGCGATCGACACCTAAACCTGCTTCTGCTATTAATTCTGATATGTCGCATGTTATTGATCATGCAACTTCTGCTATGCATGATACTTATGATGAAACTACTTCTATGCTTGCTAGGTCTAGAGAGAATGAAATTATTGAAACTGATAATACTGGTGAAAGTGATGATGAAGACTCTCCCCCTAGATATGAATTGCCTGTTGTTCCAGAGGGTTATGTTATGGATGAAGAAACTGCTAGAGATTTTCTTACTTGCAATGATAGATCTGATCTTAAGAAAATATTAGCTAAGCTGAAAGAAAAGTATCTAAATGCTAGAATGAAATATGACCCTGCTTTTGCTACTTCACCTATCTTTATTACTGATAAGGATTATGATTTCTCTGTCGATCCTGAGATAATTACTTTGGTTGAATCTGATCCTTTTTATGGCTATGAATCTGAAACTGTTGTGGCACATCTTACTAAATTGAATGATATAGCCACCCTATTCGCTAATGATGAGAAAACTCTTTACCACTATATCCTTAAATTATTTCCGTTCTCATTAAAGGGTGATGCTAAAACTTGGTTTAATTCTCTTGATCCTCGTTGTGTGCGTAGTCCCCATGATATGATTTATTACTTCTCTGCTAAATATTTCCCCGCTCATAAGAAACAAGCTGCTTTAAGGGAAATATATAATTTTGTGCAAATTGAAGAAGAGAGTCTCCCACAAGATTGGGGGAGGCTTCTCCAATTACTTAATGCTTTGCTAGATCATCCTCTCAAGAAAAATGAAATACTTGGCATCTTTTATTATGGACTAACCGATGCTTCCAGAGACCACCTGGATAGTTGTGCTGGTTGTGTATTCAGGGAAAGAACTGTTGATCAAGCTGAATTGTTATTGAATAATATGTTGACTAATGAAAACAATTGGACACTTCCTGAACCAACTCCTAAGCCAACTCCGAAGAAAAGGGGTGTTCTATTTCTTAGTCCTGAAGATATGCAAGAGGCAAAGAAATCTATGATAGAAAAGGGCATTAAAGCTGGAGATGTTAAGAATTTACCGCCTATTAAAGAAATACATGGTCTTGATAACCCGACACATGTAGTAAAGGTAAATTCTCTCTATAGATTTGATGAAGGTGATATTCCTCGTTATAAGTCTGCTAGTCAATGCTTGGATGAGTTTGATAATTTTATTGTTAAACAAGAAAACTTCAACGCTTATGTTGGTAGACAATTGAACCATAATGCTTACATGATTGAACACTTGAGTGATTATATGTCTAGAGTTAAAGGTGAACTTAAACTTATTAGTAAACATGCTTCTATGGTTACCACTCAAGTAGAACAAGTGCTTAAAGCTCAAAATGATTTGCTCAATGAATTAAATGATAAGAAAAATGATAATGTTGTTAGAGTTATGACGAGAGGTGGTAGAATGACTCAAGAACCTTTGTATCCTGAGGGCCACCCTAAGAGAATTTGGCAAGATTCTCAGAGAAAAAATGTTGATGCACCTATTCCTTCTAAAAAGAAGAAAAAGAAAAATGATAGGACTTTGCATTCTTCTAGTGAACCTGTTGTTGACACACCTGAGAATCCTAATGATATTTCTATTTCTGATGCTGAAACACAATCCGGTAATGAACATGAACCTAGTGATAATGTTAATGATGATGTTCATGTTGATGCTCAACCCAGCAATAATAAAGATGTAGAAATTGAACCTGCTGTTGACCTTGATAACCCACAATCAAAGAATCAACGTTATGATAAGAGAGACTTCATTGCTAGGAAGCACGATAAAGAAAGAGAACCATGGGTTCAAAAACCCATGCCTTTTCCTCCTAAACCATCTAAGAAAAACAATGATGATGATTTTGAGTGTTTTGCTGAAATGATTAGACCTATCTTTTTACGTATGCGTTTGACTGATATGCTTAAAATGAATCCTTATGCTAAGTATATGAAGGATATTGTTACAAATAAAAGAAAGATACCGGAAGCTGAAATCTCCACCATGCTTGCTAATTATACTTTTAAGGGTGGAATACCTAAGAAACTTGGAGATCGAGGAGTACCAACTATACCATGCTCCATTAAAAGAAACTATGTTAAAATTGCTTTTTGTGATCTTGGAGATGGTGTTAGTGTTATGCCTCTCTCTTTATATCGTAGACTTGAATTGAATAAGTTGACACCTACTGAAATATCTTTGCAAATGGCCGATAAATCAACCGCTATACCTGTCGGTATTTGTGAGGATGTGCGTGTTGTGGTTGCAAACGTTACTATCTTAACGGACATTGTTATTCTTGATATTGTCGAGGACGATAGTATGTCGATTATCCTTGGTAGAACCTTTTTGAATATTGTAGGGGCTGTTATTGATTGCAACAAAGGCAATGTCACTTTTCATGTTAATGGTAATGAGCATACGATACACTTTCCGAGGAAACAACCTCAAGTCCACAGTATAAATTCTATTGGAAAGATTCCAACGATTACTATTGGAGGTTTTGAATTTCCTATTCCTACTGTCAAGAAGAAATATGATATTATTATTATTGGGGATGTACATATCCCTGTTGAGGTAACCTAGTGCTGTTCGAAAATTCTCCGGTTTCATGCGATTCAGAACGAGTTTGTTAACAAGACTTGATCAACCTTGTTAGTGGATTCCTTTTGATGAGCGTGAGATGGATGAAGTTAGAAAGCACAACACTCTGTACCCTCCTTTTACTTTTCTATTATTTAGATTAAATGAAGCAAAATTAGTATTTTCTGTTTGTTCTCAGATTTATCCATGCAATAAAAAATACCCCGAAAATAGAAGTTCTCCAAATGTCTTGAAATTGAAATATGATTTTTCTAGAATATTTAAGAATTATTGGCACTAAGAACACACCATAGGGGGCAACCACCTGGCCATGAGGGTCCAGGGCGCACCCACCCTCCTGGGGCGTGCCCCCTGCCTCGTGGCCCCCTGGTGGCCCCCTTCCTCTTATTCCAGCACCCACACACTCCTTCTTCCTCCCAAAAAATCACCAGCCAGCTCAAGCACGAGTTGTAGCTCATCTTGCTGCCATTTTCGATCTCCTTTCTCAAAGCTTCATTCGCAAAACTGCTTTGGGGGATTGTTCTTTGGTATGTGACACCTCCAATGGTCCAATTAGTTTTTGTTCTAGTGTTTTATTCATTGCAAATTTTTGCTGCTAAGGTGACCCTGTTCTTGAGCTTGCATGTCAAATTTATTTGGTCCCAAGTAGTTCTAATGCATGATGTAGGTTCTAGGCACTTATGGGAGTAGTTGCTATCAATTTTGTTGAGTTTGGTTCACTTTTATTTTGAGTTACTAAAAATTTCAGAAATTTTCAGAAAATGATGAAGAGATTTTTGAGGGGCTCTTCGAGCCGAAGATCGAAGAATAAGCATAGTGAAGAGGATAAAAATCCCAAATATAATCTCCCTCGCACTACGGAAGTTCGGCTGTGTGAATGGCCTTGTGATGAGTTCTTGAGAGCAGCCGGGATTCATGATGATTTTTATTATCTGGCTGAGAATGCAGGCCTCACCGACTAGCTCGATCAGTATCTCCTACTCACTAACATTTTTTGCAAATTTTTTTACTTTCATGCTAGGAAATCACCACCTTCAGTGGTGTTTCATTTATATGATGAGATTAAGGAGATGTCACTATATGATTTTTGTGGGGTTTGCAAGATACCTTTTGTGGGAAGCATAGAGGAACCGCATCGTAGTGATGTGGATGGATTTATTGATATGATCACTGTAGGGGAGACGAGGAAGGTTTCCGGTGCAAGAATTACTAGCATACACTTTCCTGTTCTACATTTTTGCAATATTTTCTAGTAGATGTTTAATTGGTCGCGTGAATAGTGGAAATCTTAGTGCCCTTGATATTGTTATTTTGCGCCATGCTTTGTTTTGTGATACAACTCTCAGTTTAGGCGCTGTTATTGCCAAGCGATTAAGTTTGAACCGTACAAAGGGCCCCATCTTTGGAGTCATCTTTGCTTCACGCCTTGCTAAACACTTTAAGATACCTATTAGGCATTATGAGAAAGAGGAAAAGTTGCTGCCCCCTATTTTTCTAGATTATAAGAGTATGGTAGCACATGAATTTATTGTTAAAAATAAGAAGATGATGCTTAAATATAAGTTGATATTTAATAAAACTCAAAGTGAAACTATTATCGTGCCTGCACCCTCTTTGTTTAAAATACTTTCAGGCACATACCAGATCTTGCCAGAGGCCGTTTACGCATACTGGAGCTTGACACCAACTCCAGAGCCTGAGCCAGAACCACCACTTGACCCTTATCGATAGTTCGTTTATCTGTTGGATCCGGAGGAGATCGCCAACTAGTGGTACCCAGAAGACGCTCCCCCGCACACCGGAGAAGTCAGCATTGATCCATGGGCATAGACCAACTTAGGGCAAAAGCCTAAGCTTGGGGGAGTACGTATTTCTCACTGACATTACGTTCATGTTCACACACTTATGCTAGTTATCGGTGCTCATACTTTTTCTTTGTACTATCCATGCTAGTTTATTTTATTTTCTAAGGTTTCTTCTTGTGTTTTAAAAACCTTAAGAAAAAAAAGTTATAGCTTTTAGCTAGTTTAATTTCCATGCCTGTAGTAGTAGTAATTAAAAGAAAACTAAAAAAGATTTCTCGTTCTTATTTTGCCTGTTGGGAGCTTTCCCGTGTAAATAGTTTTATTTCTCTTCTTTTCTTTGGGGGTCGAGAGGAGAAGACCATGATGAAAATGTTGAAGTGGCTCTTTTATGCATTATTATTGATTTAACCAAGAGCCCATATTACCTTGTCTTCTCCCTTGAACTGAATGCTTGCAGATTCCAGCTTAGTCCAATGCACGTGCACTATTATTATTATCCACACTGTTCGGTCGTGAAGTGAAAGGCAATAATGACGATATATGATGAAATGATTGAGATGAGAGAAGCTGGTATGAACTCGACCTATCTTGTTTTTGTAAATATGATTAGTTCATCGTTCCTGATTATGCCTATTATGAATAAACATGTTTGCAATGACAATTAGAGATTATAGTTGCTCATGCCATGCTTAATTAGCTTTGAGTTTATAATGGTTTACCTTGCGTGCCAACATGCTATCAAAATGGTTGTGACGTGGCATGATAGGGTGGTATCCTCCTTTGAATGATTCGAGTGGCTTGACTTGGCACATGTTCACACATGTAGTTGAAACAAACTCAACATAGCCTCCACGATATTTATGTTCAAGGTGGATCAACACATGCTTGCACTCAGTGTTGATTAATTTTAATGCATGTTCATGACTGTTGTTGCTCTCTAGTTGGTCGCTTCCCAGTCTTTTTCTAGCCTTCACTTGTACTAAGCGGGAATACTGCTTGTGCATCCACTTCCATAAACCCCAAAGCTATTCCATATGAGTCCACCATACCTTCCTATATGCGGTATCTACCTGCCGTTCCAAGTAAATTTGTATGTGCCAAACTCTAAACCTTCAAATGAAATTCTGTTTTGTATGCTCGAAGCGCTCATGTATCAACTAGTGTTGTCTATATCTTCCATGCTAGGTGGGTTATTCTCACGAGGAGTGGACTCCGCTCCTCAGTCATGTGAAAATGGCCTACAACTGGGATGCCCAGTCCCATGCTCAAATCAAATCAAAATAATTGCAAGCAAAACTCCCCCAGGATTGTTGTTAGTTGGAGGCACCCGGTGTTTCGGGCAAGCCATGGATTGATGATTGTTGGTGGTGGGGGAGTATAAACTTTACCATTCTATTTGGGAACCGCCTATAATGTGTGTAGCATGGAAGATATCAAGATCTCTTTGTTGTTATGCTGACAATGAAAGTATGACACCCAAAATATTATTTATCTCTGTTTCAAAACTCGAGCTCTGGCACCTCTACAAATCCCTGGTTCCCTCTGCGAAGGGCCTATTATTTACTTTTATGTTGAGTCATCATCCTCTTATTAAAAAGCACCAGTTCGAGAAAACCGCTGTCATTTGCATCCATTACTATTAATTTATATTGAGTATGACTATGACATGATCTCTTTTACCATGAATTACAATGTTTAATCAGTCCTTGATCTTCAGAGGTGCTCTGCATTTATGTTTTGCGGTCTCAGAAAGGGCTAGCGAGATACCATCTTGTTGTATCATATTATGATTGTTTTGAGAAAGTGTTGTCATCTGAGATTTATTATTATTCCTCGCTAGTTGATTATGCCATTGATATGAGTAAACATGAGACCTAAGTGTTATTGTGAATATGGTTAGTTCATAATCTTTGCTGAAATCTTAAATGCTGGCTTTACATATTTGCACCAACAAGAGCAAACAGAGTTTGTAACAGTTTTTCTTTATCACTTTCAATTTGTTAACTGAATTGCTTGAGGACAAGAAAAGGTTTAAGCTTGGGGAAGTTGATACGCCTCCATCGTATCTACTTTTCCAAACACTTTTGCCCTTGTTTTGGACTCTAACTTGCATGATTTGAATGGAACTAACCCGGACTGACGCTGTTTTCAGTAGAATTGCCATGGTGTTATTTTTGGGCAGAAATAAAAGTTCTCGAAATGACCTGAAACTCCACGGAGAATATTTTTAGAATTAATAAAAATACTGGCAAAAGAATCAAGGCCAGGGGGGCCACACCCTGTCCACGAGGGTGGCGTGCGTGTCCTACCCCCTGGATGTGCCCCCTGCCTCATGGGCCCCCTGGTGCTCCACTGACCTCAACTCCAACTGTATATATTCACGTTCGGGGACAAAAAATATCAGAGAGAAGGATTCATCGTGTTTTACAATACGGAGCCGCCGCCAAGCCCTAATCTCTCTCAGGAGGGCTTATCTGGAGTCCGTTCGGGGCTCCGGAGAGGGGAATCCGTCGCCGTCATCATCATCAACCATTCTCCATCACCAATTTCATGATGCTCACCGCGTGCGTGAGTAATACCATTGTAGGTTTGCTAGACGGTGATGGGTTGGATGATATTTACCATGTAATCGAGTTAGTTTTGTTAGGGTTTGATCCCTAGTATCCATTATGTTCTGAGATTGATGTTGCTATGACTTTACTATGCTTAATGCTTGTCACTAGGGCCCGAGTGCCATGATTTCAGATTTGAACCTATTATGTTTTCATGAATATATGTGAGTTCTTGATCCTATCTTGCAAGTCTATAGTCATGTACTATGCCTTATGATCCGGCAACCCCGAAGTGACAATAATCGGGACAACTCTCGGTGATGACCGTAGTTTGAGGAGTTCATGTATTTACTAAGAGTTAATGCTTTGTTCTGGTACTCTATTAAAAGGAGGCCTTAATATCCCTTAGTTTCAACTAGGACCCCGCTTCCACGGCAGGGTAGGACAAAAGATGTCATGCAAGTTCTTTTCCATAAGCACGCATGACTATATTTGGAACACATGCCTACATTACATTGACAAACTGGAGCTAGTTCGGTGTCACCCTATGTTATAACTATTGCATGAGGAATTGCATCTGACATAATTATCCATCACTGATCCAATGCCTGCGAGCTTTTCACATATTGTTCTTCGCTTAGTCACTTTACCGTTGCCACTGTTACAATCACTACAAAACTTTTGATGTTACTTTTGCCACTGTTACCGTTACTTCCATACTACTTTGCTACTAAATACTTTGCTTCAGATATCAAGTTATCCAGGTGTGGTTGAATTGACAGCTCAACTGCTAATACTTGAGAATATTCTTTGGCTCCCCTTGTGTCGAATCAATAAGTTTGGGTTGAATACTCTACCCTCGAAAACTGTTGCGATCCCCTATACTTGTTGGTTATCAGGCCCTCTTTGGATCTACTGTGATAATCAAGCCACAATAAATATAGTATATAATCCAATCCAGCATAATAGGATGAAACATATTGAAATAGATAGGCATTTCATCAAAGAGAAGCTAGATGAGGGAACTCTTCAGGTTAGCTTTGTCAGCTGAGGTGATCAGCTTGCCGATGTATGTACCAAAGGTAGTAGTGTTGTAAATTATATGAAATTATGTAACAAGATGGTGCTCATAGACATATTTGCCCCATCTTGAGGGGGAGTGTTGAGAGGACCTACTAGTGACATGAACAAGAATAGAGGGACAAAGATGTAAAACCCACCTTGTATATACTACTCCCATGGAGGAATTGAAGGATAAGATTTATCCCCAATCTTCCAGACTTCTCTCCCCTTCTTGCTTGAGTTCATCGGAGCTAAACAATAGCGAAACATGGTAGAACTCTATTAACCATGGTCTTCCTTAAATCTGGTTAATAATAAGTTATCTGAAGTCTACAAATTTGGGATCTGATCGTGTCATGCTCCACACTGATTTTTTTCCACATGCTTTATGTATTGATCTCCTGAATTAACGAGTTGTTTGGTATAGTTTATTCAAACTTGAGTGATGCCTTGCAAGATTATGTCCTAGTGAACATAAGAGGGGACCTGGTTTGAACCACTGGGTGTTTGATGATCTAGAAACTACTGTTTTCATTCCTATTTACATGTGTATTTGCTTGGTAGAAATTATGGAGATATGCACTTTAATTGCTCCAATAGAAAATTTAGTAGTTTGTTTTCTAATTAGTTTTTCCTACCTGCAGGATTACCCTATCTTTAATTTTATCAATGATCTATCTCGTATACCAACTCATAAACCTCAAGACTTAGCACATAACGTGCAGCTATTCAAGTCATTGGACTTAGCTCCTGTTTCTTCAATGTTGCTTCACCACATGCCAACCACCAAAGGAATCTAAACTCCTGACAAGGTAAATTTGTATTATCTTATAACGTTTGTAGCTTAATCCATTTAGGCTTAAGCCTTCTTATGTCTTTTCATATTAACGAGGGATGATTCTGTTCAACTTTCTAAAGATTCAAATTCTCCTAATAGTGTCATAACTCGATTAGGGAGCACAGTTAGGATGATCAAATGCAAAAACATTGTTCCAAGAAATGCAGTTTCACTTGTCACCTAAATGATGCACCTATTGATTCTTCTGTTGACAGATCAAACTCTACAAGTAAATTTCTCAAAAGAATCGAGTTGGTGGTCGTGCAGAATGTGACACGAATCACAATACTGATGGTGAAGAAGATCTTTCTAGAGATCACGAGTGCACTGAACTAGAAGACATCCTCCTTGACCACATTGCTCTAGACAAAATAGATTTATCACAACCAGGAAGAATTGTTCATGAAAACCAACTGCCTAAACAACATGAGGATGGATTCGCGGTATATGATGGGGATTACATGATTACACATGAATCAAGTAGTTATATGCTGAGATTAGCCCCAACATTTCCGGCAGAGAAAGAGTTAGTGAATAAGATATTAAATGCTGATAATACATTTTCTGGGAAATCCCAGTCGACCGATGAGTCAAGTGGCTCTTATATTAAGAATGATGCACATGATCCTCACCTTTACTGGGATGGAGCAGTTGAAGGGTCCGTACCAGATTATACCCCCCAAACTGCTCCCTGGTGCTTGTCAAAGTCAGTTGGTGTCAAATGATCAAATCTGTGATGCCCTCAAACAACCTAGTGAATATTTGCCAATTTACCAAAGTGTATGTATACTTCTAACTTCTTGCTGTTATGCAAAAATTCAGATACATTAAACATATTGGCTTACAATAAATAATAGCCGCATGCTTATTTATCTAACTAGATATAGTAGTGATTATGTATATTAAATGTTGCAACTTACAAGCTTGAGAAATTGTAACAAAAACCATTTAGGAGATCCTGGTGCCATTATGAGTTTATGACAATCTATTGTTAATATACTAACAACTTACAAGTAGGGCTTAGCTCTCTGCACTCTAGCAGCCATTTTCTAATAATATAGAAATGAATTCAATCTTGCATGTATTGCCTATTGTTGGTTACTTTTACTACCTATAACTAATCTGACTGAAGTGTCAATGTTCTCATCATAGCAAAATAACTTATTTTCTTGTTTTGGCAGGCCTTGTCACAACATATGCATGTTATGAGTAGGCATTGACTTTTCAACGAAAACGATGGAGTTGCCAATAAAGCAGGCGTTGTAGTTGCAAGAAGTCAAAATGCTTGAAACTTTAAGGCCTCTTGTACCCTTTCCTCTGATTTTCATCAACTACTATACTACAAGATTAATGCAAACATGAAATCAAGTTTGAATATTAGTTATTTATAAATGTGTTGGTGCTGTTTATTAGCACTTGAGATCTGAGATGCAGGCGTATAGAGTTATCATGTTGTAGCTGGTGATCCAAGTTGCACACGATACTTTAGATAAAATTGTTGCTCTAAGTATGCTTTTGATTCTCTAAACTTCTAATTGACTCATTCTAATGCCCCAGATTCCATGTTGGCTTAGACTTAACCCCATACTTGGTTGCCACGCCCTAGTAGCAACTTCTTGTGTTTTGGTCCTCGCACCTCGCTTCACACAAAAGGCTAGCTAGAGTTGCCATCTATGGAACCAGTTTATGTTAAAGGAAATATGCCCTAGAGGCAGTAATAAAGTTGTTATATATATTTCCTTATATCATGATAAATTTTTATTATTCATGCTAGAATTGTATTAACCATGAACTTAGTACATGTGTGAATACATAGACAAAACAGATGGTCCCTAGTATGCCTCTACTAGACTAGCTCGTTAATCAAAGATGGTTATGTTTCCTAATCATAGACATGTGTTGTCATTTGATGAATAGGGTCACATCATTAGAGAATGATGTGATGGACATGACCCATCCATTAGCTTAGCATAATGATCGTTGAAGTTTATTGCTACTACTTTCTTCATGATATATACATGTTCATCGGACTATATGCAACTTCTGAATCCAGAGGAACACCTTGTGTGCTATCAAACATCACAACATAAATGGGCGATTATAAATATGCTCTATAGGTGTCTCCGAAGGTGTTTGTTGAGTTGGCATAGATCAAGATTAAGATTTGTCACTCCGTGTATCGGATAGGTATCTCTGGGCCCTCTCGGTAATGCTCATCAATATAAGCCTTGCAAGCAATGTGACTAATGAGTTAGTAGCAGGATGAAGCATTACGGAACGAGTAAAGAGACTTGTCGGTAACGAGATTGAACTAGGTATGAAGATACCGACGATCGAATCTTGGGCAAGTAACATACCGATGACAAAGGGAACAGTGTATGTTGTTATGTAGTTTGACCGATAAAGATCTTCATAGAATATGTGGGAGCCAATATGAGCATCTAGGTTCCGCTATTGGTTATTGATCAGACATGTGTCTCGATCATCTCTACATAGTTCTCGAACCCATAGGGTCCGCACGCTTAACGTTTGATGATGATATGTATTACCAGTTATGTGTTTTGCTGACCAAAGTTTGTTCGGAGTCCCAGTTAAGATCACGGACATGACGGGGAGTCTCTAAATGGTCGAGACATAAAGATTGATTTGTTGGGTGGCTATATATGGATATCAGAAAGGTTCCGGTGAAGTTTTGGATAAAACCGGAGTGCTGGAGGGGTTACCGGAAACCCCCGGGGGATTAATGGGCCACCATGGGCCTTAGTGGAGAGAGAGAGGGGAGGCCCAGGCAGGCCACGCGCCGCCTCCCCTTGCAGTCAGAATTGGACAAGGAAGGGGGTGGCACCCCCTCTCCTCCCTCTCCCTTCCTTTCCCCCTCTCCCAGGAGGTGGACTCCTACTAGGACTTGGAGTCCTAGTAGGACTCCTCCCTCCCGACGCGCCCAACAAGGGCCAGTCGGCCTCCCCCTCCATCCTATATATACGGGGGAAGGGGGCACCCTAGAATATACAAGTTTCTATCCCAACCGTGTGTAGTGCCCCCCTCCACGGTTACGCACCTCGATCATACAGTTGTAGTGCTTAGGCGAAGCCCTGCACCGGTAGCATCGTCATCACCGTCGCCACGTTGTTGTGCTGAAGGAACTCACCCTCGTACTCAACTGGATCAAGAGCACGATGGACGTCATCGAGCTGAACGTGTACTGAACATAGAGGTTCCATACGTTTAGTGCTTGATTGGTTGGATCGCAAAGAAGTTCGACTACATCAACCACATTACTAAACGCTTCCGCTTTCGGTCTATGAGGGTACGTGGACACACTCTCCCCTCTCGTTGCTATGCATCACATAGATGATCTTGCATGATCGTAGGATTTTTTTTGAAATATGACCTTCCCCAACAGTGGTATCGGAGCTAGGTCTATGCATAGATGTGATATGCACGAGTAGAACACAAAGAGTTGTGGGAGATAATAGTCATACTGCTTACCACCAACGTCTTACTTTGATTCGGCGGTATTGTTGGATGAAGCGGCCCGGACCGACATTACATGACCGCGTTCAGGAGGCTGGTTCTACCGACGTGCTTAAGCACACAGGTGGCTGGCGGGTGTCAGTTTCTCCAACTTTGTTGAGTCGAGTTTGACTACGGCCGGTCCTTGTTGAAGGTTAAAACATCACACTTGACGAAAAATCATTGTGGTTTTGATGCGTAGGTAAGAACGGTTCTTGCTAAAAGCCCGTAGCAGCCATGTAAAATTTGCAACAACAAAGTAGAGGATGTCTAACTTGTTTTTGCAGGGCATGTTGTGATGTGATATGGTCAAGACATGATGTGATATAATTTGTTGTATGAGATGATCATGTTTTGTTAAAGTTATCGGCAACTGGCATGAACCTTATGGTTGTCTCTTTATTGCATAAGATGCAAGCGCCATATAATATCTTTACTTTATTGCTATTTTATAGCAATAGTTGCAAAAGCAATAGTTGGCGAGATGATCATGTGACGACACGTTGATACAGATCAAGATGATGGAGATCATAGTGTCATGCCGGTGACGATGGAAATCATGACGATAATTTGGAGATGGAGATCAAAGGCACAAGATGATGATGGCCATATCATGTCACATATTTTGATTGCATATGATGTTTATCTTTTATGCATCTTATTTTGCTTAGTACGACGGTAGCATTATGAGATGATCCCTTACTAAAATTTCAAGGTATAATTGTTCTCCCTGAGTATGCACCATTGCGATAGTTCTTCGTGCTGAGACACCACGTGATGATCGGGTGTGATAAGCTCTACGTTCACATACAATGGGTGCAGGACAGTTTTGCACGTGCGGAATACTCGGGTTAAACTTGACGAGCCTAGCATATGCAGATATGGCGTAGGAACACTGAGACCGAAAGGTCAAACGTTAATCATATAGTAGATATGATCAACGTAGAGATGTTCACCAATGAAAACTACTCCATCTCACATGATGATCGGACATGGTTTAGTTGATTTGGATCATGTGATCATTTACATGACTAGAGGGATGTCTATCTAAGTGGGAGTTCTTAAGTAATATGATTAATTGAACTTCAATTTATCAGGGACTTAGTCCTGGTAGTATTTTGCAAATTATGCTATTGTAGATCAATAGCTCGCGTCGTAGCTTCCCTATGTTTTTAATATGTTCGTAGAGAAAACTAAGTTGAAAGATGATAGTAGCAATGATGCGGATTGGGTCCGTGATATGAGGATTATCCTCATTGCTACATAGAAGAATTATGTCCTTGATGAACCGCTAGGTGACAGACCTATTGCAGGATCAGATGCAGACCTTATGAACATTTGGCTAGCTCAATATGATGACTACTTGATAGTTTACTGCACCATGCTTTACGGCTTAGAATCGGGACTTGAAAGACATTTTGAATGTCATGGAGCATATGAGATGTTCCAAGAGTTGAAGTTAATATTTCAAGCAAATGCCCGAGTTGGGAGGTATGAAGTCTCTAACAAGTTCTACAGCTGCAAAATGGAGGAGAATAGTTCTGTCAGTGAACACATACTCAGAATGTTGGGTACCATAACCAATTGACTCAGCTGGGAGTTAATCTTCCCGATGATAGTGTCATTGACAGGGTTCTTCAATCACTGCACCAAGCTATAAAGGCTTCGTGATGAACTATAATATGCAAGGGATGAACAAGACAATTCCCGAGATCTTCGCAATGCTAAAGGCTGCGGATGTAGAAATCAAGAAGGAGCATCAAGTGTTGATGGTCAACAAGACCACTAGTTTCAAGAAAAAAGGCAAATGAAAGAAGGGGAACTTCAAGAAGAACGGCAAGCAAGTTGTTGGTCAAGAGAAGAAACCCAAGTATGGACCTAAGCCTGGAACTGAGTGCTTCTACTGCAAAGGGACTGGTCACTGGAAGCAGAACTGCCCCAAGTATTTGGCGGATAAGAAGGATGGCAAAGTGAAAGGTATATTTGATATACATGTTATTGATGTGTAGCTTCCTAATGCTCACAGTAGCGCCTAGGTATTTGATACTGGTTCTGTTGCTCATATTTGCAACTCGAAATAGGGGCTACGGATCAAGCAAAGATTGGCTAAGGACGAGGTGACGATGCATGTGGGAAATGGTTCCAAGGTTGATGTGATCACCGTCGGCACGCTACCTCTACATCTACCTTCGGGATTAGTTTTAGACATGAATAGTTGTTATTTGGTTCCAGGCGTTAAGCATGAACATTATATCTGGATATTGTTTGATGCGAGACGGTTATTCATCTAAAACGGAGAATAATTGTTGTTCTATTTGTATGAGTAATATTATTTATGGTCATGCACCTTGCTGAGTGATCTATTTTTGTTAAATCTCCATCGTAGTGATACACATGTTCATAATATTGAAAGCCAAAAGATGCAAAGTTGATAATGATAGTGCAACTTATTTGTGGCACTGCCATTTAGGTCATATCGGTGTAAAGCGCATGAAGAAACTCCATGCAGATGGACTTTTGGAATCACTTGATTATGAATCATTTGATACTTGTGAACCGTGCCTTATGGGCAAGATGACTAAAACTCCGTTCTCCAGAACAATGGAACGAGCTAATGACTTATTAGAAATAATACATACTGATGTATGCGGTCCGATGAGTGTTGAGGCTCGTGGCGGGTATCGTTATTTTCTGACCTTCATATATGATTTAAGCAGATATGGGCATATCTACTTAATGAAACACAAGTCTGAAACATTTGAAAAGTTCAAAGAATTTCATAGTGAAGTGGAGAATCATCGTAACAAGAAAATAAAGTTTCTACCATCTGATAATGGAGGAGAATATTTGAGTTACGAGTTTGGTCTTCATTTAATACAATGTGGAATAGTTTCCTAGCTCACGCGACCTGGAACACCATAGCGTAATGGTGTGTCCGACTGTCATAACCGCACTTTATTAGATATGGTGCAATCTATGATGTTTGTTACCGACTTACCAATATCGTTTTGGAGTTATGCATTAGAGACAACTGCATTCATGTTAAATAGGGCACCATCGAAATCCGTTGAGACGACACTGTGATTTGGCAGGAAACCCAAATTATCGTTTCTTAAATTTTGGGGCTGCGATGCTTATGTGAAAAAGTTTCAACATGATAAGCTCGAACCCAAATCGGAGAAATGTGTATGATACCCAAATAGAAATTGTTGGGTACACCTTCTATCACAGATCCGAAGGAAAGCTATTCGTTGCTAAGAATGGATCCTTTCTAGAGAAGGAGTTTCTCTCGGAAGAAGTGAGTGGGAGGAAAGTAGAACTTGAGAAGGTAATTGTATCTTCTACTGAATTAGAGAGTTGTTCATCACAGAAATTAGTTCCAGTGATTCCTACACCAATTAGTGAGGAAGCTAATGATGATGATCATGAAACTTCGGATCAAGTTACTACCGAACCTCGTAGGTCAACCACAGTACGGTCCACACCAGAATGGTACGGTAATCCTATTCTGGAAGTCATGTTACTAGACCATGATGAACCTACGAACTATGAGGAAGCGATAATGAGCCCAAATTCTGCGAAATGGCTTGAGGCCATGAAATGTGAGATGGGATCCATGTATGAGAACAAAGTGTGTACTTTGGTGGACTTGCCCGATGATCGGCAAGTGTCGGTGTCAAAACCGGCAGATCTCGGGTAGGGGGTCCTGATCTGTGCGTCTTAGGCTGATGGTAACACGAAGCAAGGGACACAATGTTTACCCAGGTTCGGGGCCTCTCGATGGAGGTAAAACCCTACTTCCTACTTGATTAATATTGAAGATATGTGTAGTACAAGAGTACATCTACCACGAGATCGTAGAGGCTAAACCCTAAGAGCTAGCCTATGATGGTATGATTGTAATTGTGATCGGCCTTCTAAGGACCATCCTCTCCAGTTTATATAGACATCGGAGAGCTAGGGTTTACATGGAGTCGGTTACAAGGAAGGAAATATAATATCCGGATCGCCAAGCTTATCTTCGCAAAGGAGAGTCCCATCCGGACACAATTCGAAGTCTTGAGTCTTGTATCTTGACGCTTCTACAGTCCAGACGATGAATATAGTCCGGCTGTTCGGATACCCCCTTATCCAGGACTCCCTCAGTAGCCCCTGAACCAGGATTCAATGACGATGAGTCCGCCGCGCAGTCTTGTCTTCGGCATTGCAAGGCGGGTTCCTCCTCCGAATACTCCAAGTTATTATCAAACACGTAGGCCGTATCCGGATTTGCCAGATGATCTTTACACGCCATAGTAGGGAACATAACATAAATCCGTTCTGCTGGCAATTTTTATACGTCATGCCCTTGCATCGTGGCCTGGTCCAACATGGACTAGCATCTCCTGCTCCACCTCGACTCGCATTGCGAGGCAGTTTTATTGGCACGTCCTACCAAAGCAGAGATCGTGTTCCTCTTAATACGGGATTTTCATCAATGTGGGCATATGTGACCCCACGGCGACCGTTGGTATGATTCCGTGTCTTTTAGATAAGCCTCAAGCGGTCACACTAAGGGCTTGGATTTCCATGATCTGGCTCCACACACCGTGCTCCATATCTCATCGTTCATTATCGTGTGTGAGGCCTTTCTCCACGTCAACCCACACTTCGGCTTATGGCTCAAGACCTTCAATGTGAAGCCAAAGATGATCGAGGGGCGACATGCAGAGTGTGGAGGGGCTATAATAAGCAAGAACTCCGATGCCCCATGGCCAGAGGGTTCCTTTCCGGAAGTATCCGATGTGTGGCAACGGAGGTGGGTTTATGTCACAGCTCCCAGAGGCACAAAGTGGGTAGCTGCCCTGAGTTCCGCTCGGGCCCTCCATCACAGTTAGCGTCTTGGACCGACATAGGACGGAATTATGGGCCTGCTGGCGATGTGCCAGAACTGCAGAATCGTATTCGGGAGCTTATTGAGAGGGACATAAATCTTGTCAGCATAATGCAAGTGTTGCTAGTCCGGCAGATGTTGCCGTGCAAACGTCGACCTCTCCGGATGTGGGAGTTTAATCCGGAGGGTCCACAGACTATTAAGCACTTCTTCGGCCTGAAGCTCGAAGGAATGTGTAAATTATTCTTCGGACCACAAGTAAAGTGTCCGGACACCATCGAGGATGCGGGCCTAAGCTGCAATCGCCTAGATGCCCAAGTAAGAAACCTTAAAGCCGGACACTTCATTTATATTTATCATAACTATTATTCTAACAATCCCTCCGCGGCCAGAAATGGCTCGACAAGCCAAAGAGAATCAGGTGTCCGGCGCCACTTCCTGAAGGCTCGCCTGGTCCAACCATTGCAAAGATGCTGGACCAGGCGCTCAACAAAATCCCTTCAGGGAAAGGTGAAGGAAAGGGCAGTGAAGCTGAACTTCACGCACTGCGCATCCAGACCAGGGAAATCGCTAACCCTCCTATGGAGGATAGCCGGGAAGGGGAGATCAAAGCCTCCTCCCCACGCGGGAGGAAGAGGGCCGCCTCCAAAGATTTAGATGCGGAGACGCCCAAGCAAGGGAAGAAAGCATCACCAAGGGGCTCTTCCGTGACGGGCGCCCTCACCACGTCATGCCCACCAACGGGCCAGCCCTCCACCGAGCCGTAAGTTATTCATTAATTCGAAGGTGTGATGTACTCCGAGATCCATAACCAGGACTTCGTATTTTGTAGTCCGGCGAGCAGTTCTTCTCAACAGAGTTCGTCTTCGGGGGACCTTCGTCCGGAGATGATGGAGAGTGAGACTCCACCCACCTCTCCGCCTCATGAAGCGGGCGACATGGAGGTGTCGTCACGGAGGAGTCCGGATCTGCTGAAGCCGGCAGCGAACACGTCAGTCACCCTGAGCCCGGAGCGTTTGTCTCCCACGGGGGGCGATGAGAAGGGTCCGGCACAGTTTAGTGTCCGGCTGGACGTACTGACGGGCCTTCTGGAGCGAGACGCGCTCTCGGGGGAGCACCGCTCTTTATGAGCACGGTGCTCTCGAAGATATCTTCCACCACCAGCGGTTTGAATGAGGCATTTACAAGCCTGCTCGAAGGCTTTGAGGTATGTAGTGAAAAAATGTACAATTTTTTTTGGTTATGAAGCGCGTGCTAGGTGTGCTCCCTATAGATAGTAGCCCCTGAGACTCTGGTTGCCCGCCATAGGTGGCAAATGGGGGATCATATACTAATGGCTGCACCGTACATGTGTGCAGGTATACAAGGATCCTGCAGCCGACCAGTCTGTGGAAGTTGCCGAACTAAGGAGGCAGATCGGATCCATTGATGCCGATATCACACTGGTAAATAAACGACTGGAGGAGTCATAGGGTATGTGCTCGGATTCCCTTATTATGATGTATAGGAAAATGCAAGAGGTGCATAATATTAATGCAATGTGTTTGGACTGCAGACGGTGCTGCTGCCGTGGAGGCCCTGAGGGAGGAACTTCCTCAAGCCAAGGAACAAGCTCTGTCTAGCAATGCGGCTGCCCTAAAGGCGGTCGAAGAGTTGAGAGCCGAACAAGCTGCTCATCGCCGAAGCGAGGAAAAGATAGCTGAAATGGCTGGGGAGTTAAAAATGCCGCCGACCAGTACGCACTCCTCGAAAAGGAGAAGAAGGCTAGTTCGGCCGAGCTGGACAAGGCACTAAATGCCGCCAAGGAGATGCGGATCGAGATCCGCAGTATGCGGGAGGAACGCCAACAGCCCGACAAAATCATGGCTGGGGGCTCATACTTGCTGCGGACGAAGTTCTTGGATCCGAAGTATGCTCCTCTAGCTGGGCGCTTGAGTCCTGCAGACGCATATGCGGACTTGGCGAATAGTACAACTGGCATTGTCAAGTTCTTCGAGGGTCAAGGCGATGAAGAAGTGGAGAAGCTTTTCTGGTCGCAGTTCAATGCTCCCACTCGCCCGCTGCCGCTGAATGAGAAGGTGGCTGCTATGGCGGAGCTCCACAGGCTGTCCGGGCTTGCAGTGCGGTCTGTAATAGACCATCTTTGGCCGAAGGGGCCTAAGCCGGACAACTATTTTGGTTTGGTGCAGCAATTCCTTGGAGCCGTGTCTCGGATTAACGCCATGAGGAGGTCGGCGTGCATAGAAGGTGCGCGGATGGCTCTAGCCTGCGTTAAAGCCTATTGGACGGATATGGTGGCCACTGTAATAGTGACCCAGTATCTGGCGGGAGGCCAATATCCGGCCGAGCACTACTTGGCGCAAGTCACAGAAGGTGCCCGCCTAATAGAGGTGTAGTGCTCGAAGAATGTCTTGTTCGAGTGATAAGTCGAATCATTGTAAAAAACAATGTTTATTTTGAATACAAGGCTATATTTATACTTTTTGCCTGAAAATATTTTTGTTTCCCCTTTACGGCCGTTTTTATATGTATAGGTAGTCCAAAAGATAGCAGTCGTTGGCTTCAGCCCCCACGCATACAATGCGGGGCTGTTCGCGAAAAATATGCATAATCACACTTGATCCAGCGTCTTGGTCCATCAAGGAGGTGATCGCACGCCGAACTAGGCAACCGGACTATATAGCTGTAACACTTTTGCTTAGCCATGGGAGTCTAATGGTGGGGCTACTATGTAGCCCCTGGTACATGTGCGTGCATCCGAATACGGGTGCATGTGTACATGGCTGGGAAACGACCCTTCGTTAATGCAGAGGAATCTTTAGAGATTCCGGTGAGTCTTCGAGTGGTTGAACAGTCTCTCGCTGTATCATGACAATCAGTTTTCAGCTTTCTCTACTGAGGCGCTCATCCGGAATAACCAGGGCACAATCGCAGTAGTTCTCCTTTGGTCTGCCTTAGCCGATGATAACGGAACGTAAGGCGGCAAACCCAGGAGCCGGGCAAACCCAACATTTGACCAAAGACATGATTCGGAGCTGATGCATATAAGGACAAACTCATGACGCCGAACACTCCCGAAGGTTTTCGGACTTTATAACAAAAGATGGACTCAAGAATGCCCATTCATTATGAACCCTGAGTTTCCAGGTATGTGTGGTACTCTGTCGTGGAGAAATGCTAACAACGACAGTATCCTCTGTGGGTATGGAACCCAGGGGATGGTTGAAACAACAAGAGGCAATAGAAAAGATTTACACAGGGGCTTAATCTAAAAAGAAACCTGTTGAACGGGGCCCTGCTGCACGTATGCGCCTTTATCTCCATTGTGTCGTATCCTGGAAGGGTATCACGCGAACGTTGCCTGGAAAAAAAGGGAAAACTCATAGGAGTGGATAGTAAAGGTGTAAGATGTTGGCCTGCCAATAAGGTTGAGCCAGGTGTGGGGCTATATTAGATATTTTATAGCCCATGGTTTCCGCTATGGGATTACATGTACGGTGCCCGGCTGAATTTTATCCGGGCTACCGGACTCGTCTAACCATGTCTGTGGTCTTAATGACCAGTCATGTTTTCTGATATTAGAGGCCGCTTATAGTCCGGCTGCCAGGGCCGTCGCATGTTCTTCTGCGCGTGAAGGGCGCTCTGTGATTCCGCTAACGGTGATGATGCCACGGGGACCGAGCATCTTGATTGTGAGGTAGCCATAGTTCGGCAATGCGTTGAAGCGGGCGAACGTTGTTTTCCTAGCAATGCATGATAGCTGCTTTGGAAGGGTGCTATGGTGAAGAGTAGTTCTTCGCTTCTGGAGTTGCCTGCGGGGCCGAATGTTACTTCCAGCACAACGGAGCTCCTGCCATAGGCTTCAACGCCTGGTATCACTCCTTCGAAGGTGGTGTTGCTTGGGCTAATTCTGGATGGGTCTATCCCCATTCTGCGGACAGTGTTCTCGTATATTAAATTCAGGCTGCTGCCACCGTCCATGAGGACGCGGGTGAGACGGTATCGGTCGATTATTGGGTCTAGCACCAAGGCCTCTGATCCTCCGCGCCGAATACAAGTTCGGCCGTCCGTGTGATCTAAAGTGACTGGACGAGACATCCAATAGTGAGATGTGGGTACAATGGGCTTTACATCGTGCACGTCTCTGGGTGCACGTCCATGCCTTCTTGTGGATGTGTGAATCGCGTGGATCATGTTTACTGTTTTAACCTCTGGTGGGAATTTTTTCCTGTCCCCCAGTGTTCGACTGGCGAGGTTCATCCTCGTCTTCACTTGGTGTGTCCCTTCCCTTGTGTTCAGCGTTTAATTTGCCGGCCTGCTTGAAGACCCAGCACTCTCTATGGGTCTGGTTCACAGGTTTCTCCGGGGCTCCATGAATTTGGCATAGTCTGTCCAGAACTCTGTTTAGACCAGACGGTCCCTCTTTACTGCCTTTAAATGGCTTCTTTTGCTGATCAGGTCGAGAGCCCCTGAATCCGGCGTTGACCGTCGTGTTATCCGGGCTCTCTTCCTTGTTTTGGCGTTTGGTTTTGTTACGCCGTGGCTTTCCATTTCCATCCCTTATTTCTGATGTGCTGGGTTCGCTAGTGCCTTTATGGGCTAGCCAGCTATATTCACCCGCGCAAAAGCAGGTCATAAGGCTTGTTGGTCGAGATGTCGGGCTAGCCATTCATCACGGATGTTGTGCTTGATTGCCGCTAAGGCTTCTGCGTCCGGACAATCGACAATTTGATTCTTCTTAGTGAGGAATTTGTTCCAAACCTTGCGGGCGGACTCTCCGGGCTGTTGGATTATGTGACTTAGGTTGTCTGCATCCAGAGGTCGGACATAAGTCCCTTGGAAATTGGCCCTGAAAGCATCTTCGAGCTCCTCCCAACTCCCAATTGAGTTTTCAGGGTGGCTTTTCAACTAGTGTCTAGCTGGTCCCTTCAATTTTAAGGGAAGGTATTTGATGGTGTGGAGGTCATCTCCACGAGCCATGTGAATATGCAGGATAAAATACTCAATCCAGACCCCTGGGTCTGTCGTGCCGTCATATGCTTCTATGTTCACGGATTTGAAGCCTTGTGGGAATTCATGGTCCAGTACTTCTTTGGTGAAGCACAGGGGGTGAGCAACCCCTCTGTATCTGGACGTGCTGTGGCATGCAGTCGGCTGTTGCTGTGTCCGGAGTTTATTCCGAACTTGTATTTGGCTTGTATGAGCGTTTGGGTGACCATAGTCCCTCGCCGGGGTGTGTCTTTTAGATCCATAGACGGACCTGGCTGCACCGGCTTTCTTATCCGGATCTTCACCTAGATCGTGTTCGGCATCTGTGGCCGTTCTGTTGTGGTTGTGAAGCGGTATGTCTGGTCTCCCGGTCGTATTATTCTTGGGTGAAACGGCCTCATCGTCGAATTCTGGCAGTATCTTGCGCTTCGGATAGCTTTTCGTATGGCGATCGTCACCATATCTTTCTTCGGTGTCAAGCACTTTATTCCATCTCTGACTTAGCTTTTCCTGTGCGGCCTTGAGCCGTTGCTTCTGCTTTTTTAGACTTCTTGTGGTGGCCATAAGCTTTCTGTGGAGGTTGTCTCATTCCACTTGTTGGTCCTCGATGATGAATGCATCATCGTCCGGACTGTCTTCCTGTCCTGGGGCGGTTTGATGAGCTCGTCCCTCCGGATCATTGTTATCGGATATTTGTTCTGAACTTGGTTTGGCGTGACCTGCCTCGTCCTGTTCTATCGCTGGGTCCATGTGGTCATTACTGCCTTCTGGTATGTCAACCCTTCTTGCGCTTTTGTCGCTGTTTTTACTATTGCTGGACTTTGAGCGGCGCCTGCGCCGCCGCTTTGGCTTTTGTCCGGGTGTTTTATCCTCCGGATTATCGTTGTCGTCCTTCTTGGGTGTATCTACCATGTATACGTTGTGTGACAATGTAGGAGTCCTGCACCCCCGAGATTCTGAAGCTTCTCCTGCATCGTCGTCCATGCCGTCGATGTCTTCGGAGTCGAAGTTAAGAATGTCGGTTAAGTAATCGATCGTAGCAATGAAGTGGGTGGTGGGTGGGCAGCAAATTTCTTCGTCGCCTGCTTCCCAATCAAGGCCCAGAGCCTCCTGACAAAGAGAGAGACTTCAATGAGTTCAACATGTCGCCAAAGGGCGAGTGCTGAAAGATGTCCGCAGCGGTAATCTCCATTACCGGGGCCCAACCTAGTTTGGCTGGCTCGAGGGTATGTGGACCGGAACCAACAACCGGATACGAGTCCGGGGATCCGTGGTTACAGGCTTCCACAGAGATGAGACCTGTGTTCGGCTCCACCGCCGATGAGTGTGCGGCCTGCGGGGTGAGGTCCACCCCTCCGTCCTTGGGGAACGCAATCTGCTCCGGATTTAGATCCGGGGCTGCTGCAGGCATGATGTCTTGAGCACTGTCCGACGGCAGGTCTAGGCCGTGCTCGCCGTGACTGTCCGGCGCTCCCGGCGCAGGGTCGAGTCCGTTGGAGATCAAATCTCCGCGAAGATCCACCGTGTAGTTCATGTTTCTGAACCTGATCTGGTGGCTAGGGGCGTAGCTGTCGATCTGCTCCTTGTGGCCGAGCGAAGCCGCCAGACACAGAGATCTGTCTGGGGAGAAAAGTCTCACCCTGGACCGTGTTGTTGATGATAGAAGACGCCATCAAGCCTCGAAGCGATGACACAGAGGAACTCTCAATGAAAGCACCAATGTCGGTGTCAAAACCGGTGGATCTCGGGTAGGGGGTCCCGATCTGTGCGTCTTAGGCTGATGGTAAGAGGAAGCAAGGGACACAATGTTTACCCAGGTTCGGGCCCTCTCGATGGAGGTAAAACCCTACTTCCTGCTTGATTAGTATTGAAGATATGTGTAGTACAAGAGTAGATCTACCACGAGATCGTAGAGGCTAAACCCTAAGAGCTAGCCTATGATGGTATGATTGTAATTTTGATCGGCCTTCTAAGGACCATCCTCTCCGGTTTATATAGACACCGGAGAGCTAGGGTTTACATGGAGTCGGTTACAAGGAAGGAAATATAATATCCGGATCGCCAAGCTTGTCTTCCACGCAAAGGAGAGTCCCATCCGGACACGATCCGAAGTCTTGAGTCTTGTATCTTGACGCTTCTACAGTCCGGACGATGAATATAGTCCGGCTGTCCGGATACTCCCTTATCCAGGACTCCCTCGGCAAGCCCTAGAAAATAAATTGATCTTCAAGAGGAAGATAGACGCTGATAGTAGTATTACTATCTACAAGGCTCGACTAGTCGCAAAAGGGTTTTTCGACAAGTTCAAGGAGTTGACTACGATGAGACTTTCTCTCCCATAGCGATGCTTAAGTCTATCCGAATCATGTTAGCAATTGCCATATTTTGTGAAATCTGGCAAATGGATGTCAAAAACTGCATTTCTTAATGAATTTATTAAAGAAGTGTTGTATATGATACAACAAGAAGGTTTTGTCAATCCTAAAGGTGCTAACAAAGTGTGCAAGCTCCAGCGATCCATCTATGGACCGGTGCAAGCATCTTGTAGTTGGAATATACGCTTTGATGAGTTGATCAAAGCATATGGTTTTATATAGACTTTTGGAGAAGCCTATATTTAAAAGAAAGTGAGTGGGAGCACTACACCATTTCTGATAAGTATATGTGAATGACATATTGTTGATCAGAAATGATGTAGAATTTTCTGGAAAGCATAAAGGAGAGTTTGAAAGGAGTTTTTCAAAGAATGACCTCAGTAAAGCTCCTTACATATTGGGCATCAAGATCTACAGAGATAGATCAAGAATTTTGATAAGATTTTTCAATGAATACATACCTAGACAAGATTTTGAAAGAGTTCAAAATGTATCAGTCAAAGAAGGAGTTCTTGCCTGTACTACAAGGTGTAAAATTGAGTAAGACTCAAAACCCAATCACGATAGAAGATAGAAAGATAATTAAAGGCATTCCCTATGCCTCGCCATAGGTTCTGTAAAGTATGCCATGCTATGTACCAAACCAGTTGTGTGCCTTGCTATGAGTTTAGCAAGGAGGTACGATAGTGA
This sequence comes from Triticum dicoccoides, assembly GCF_002162155.2. Classification (NCBI taxonomy): domain Eukaryota; kingdom Viridiplantae; phylum Streptophyta; class Magnoliopsida; order Poales; family Poaceae; genus Triticum; species Triticum dicoccoides. The sequence continues at coordinate 39,921,293 of NC_041381.1, read as the reverse complement.
TCCAGGAGTGGATCACTAGATAGCGGTCAAAGTTATCCTTAGTTACCTAATAGAACTAAGGAAGTGTTTCTCGGTTATGGAGGTGATAAAAGAGTTCATCGTAAAGAGTTACGTCGATGCAAGATTTTACACCAATCCAGATGACTCTAAATCTCAATCTGGATGCATATTGAAAGTGGGAGCAATTAGCTAGAGTAGCTCATACAGAGCATTGTATACATAGAAATTTCCAAAATACATACAGAGTCTGATTATGACAGGCCCGTTGACTAAACTACTCTCATGAGCAAAACATGATCACAAATTAGTACTCTTTGGGTGTTAATCACATTGCAATGTGAACTATATTATTGACTCTAGTAAACCCTTTGGGTGTTGGTCACATGGTAATACGAACTATGGGTGTTAATCACATACAGATGTGAACTATTGGTGTTAAATCACATGGCGATGTGAACTAGATTATTGACTCTAGTGCAAGTGGGAGACTGAAGGAAATATGCCCTAGAGTCAATAATAAAGTCGTTATTTATATTTCCTTATATCATGATAAATGTTTATTATTCATGCTAGAATTGTATTAACCGGAAACTTAGTACATGTGTGAATACATAGACAAAACATATGGTCCCTAGTGTGCCTCTCCTAGACTAGCTCGATAATCAAAGATGGTTATGTTTCCTAACCATAGACATGTGTTGTCATTTTATGAACATGGTCGCATCATTAACTAATGATGTGATGGACATGACCCATCCGTCAGCTTAGCATACTGATCGTTGAAGTTTATTGCTACTACTTTCTTCATGACTTATACATGTTCCTCAGACTATGAGATTATGCAACTCCCGAATACCAGAGGAACACCTTGTGTGCTATCAAACGTCACAACGTAAATGGGTGATTATAAAGATGCTCTATAGGTGTCTCCGAAGGTGTTTGTTGAGTTGGCATAGATCGAGATTAAGATTTGTCACTCCGTGTATCGGAGAGGTATCTCTGGGCCCTCTCGGTAATGCTCATCAATATAAGCCTTGCAAGAAATGTGACTAATGAGTTAGTTGCGGGATGAAGCATTATGAAACGAGTAAAGAGAATTACCAGTAATGAGATTGAACTAGGTATGAAGACACCAACGATCAAATCTCGGGCAAGTAACATACCGATGACAAAGGGAACAACATATGTTGTTATGCGGTTTGATCAATAAAGATCTTTTTAGAATATGTGTGAGCCAATATGAGCATCCAGGTTCCGTTATCGGTTATTGATCAGAGATGTGTCTCGATCATGTCTACATAGTTCTCGAACCTGTAGGGTCCGCACACTTAACGTTCGATGATGATATGTATTATGAGTTATGTGTTTTGATGACTGAAGTTTGTTCGAAGTCCCGGATAAGATCACGGACACGACGAGGAGTCTCGAAATGGTCAAGACATACCGATTGATATATTGGATGGCTATATTCGGACATCGGAAAGGTTCCGGTGAAGTTTCGGATAAAACCGGAGAGCCGGAGGGGTTACCGGAACCCCTCGGGGGATTAATGGGCCACCATGGGCCTTAGTGGAAGGAGAGAGGGGCGTCCAGGGCAGGCCAGACGCCCCCTCCCCTTGCAGTCTGAATTGGACAAGGAAGGGGGGCGGCGCCCCCTCTCCTCCCTCTCCCTTCCTTTCCCCTCTCCCGGGAGGTGGACTCCTAGTTGGACTTGGAGTCCTAGTAGGACTCCTACCTCCAGGCGTGCCCAACAAGGGCCGGCTGGCCTCCCCCTCCATCCTTTATATACGGGGGCAGGAGTGCACCCTAGAATAGACAAGTTTCTCTCCTAATCGTGTGCGCTGCCCCCCTCCATAGTTACACACCTCGATCATACTGTTGCAGTGCTTAGGCGAAGCCCTACGCTGGTAGCATCATCATCACCATCGCCACGCTATCGTGCTGAAGGAACTCACCCTCGTCCTCAACTGGATCAGAGCACGAGGGACGTCATCGAGCTGAACGTGTGCTGAACGCGGAGGTGCCGTACGTTCAGTGCTTGATCAGTTGGATCGCGAAGAAGTTCGACTACATCAACTGCGTTACTAAACGCTCCCGCTTTCAGTCTATGAGGGTACGGGGACACGCTCTCCCCTCTCGTTGCTATGCATCACATAGATTGATCTTGCGTGATCGTAGGAATTTTTTTGAAATACTATGTTCCCCAACATAATATGTTAGTGTGCTCCTCATAAACCAGCAAGATGGGACTATCCCAACCATGCACTCCCTCACACCCACACGGGCCACAATGTGCTCATTTCTTAATGGGCTGGGATGTCACACTCATCTCCCTCGTATAATTTCCCCATTTATCAGCATTCCCGAGCTGGTTGATTTTCAATCATTGTTTTAGGGTTTTGTGCTTGTTGTGATGTACTGCGGAGTCTAGTTATTGTAATATGTATGTTTTTTAGCAAGAAGTTGCTGATATGCCTTTAGCAAAGATGTTTCAACTTTCAATTAGTTATATCATCAGATACCAACAAAAGCACCACGATGTAGGATTTTAGATGTCTGGATGTTTAGTTAGCTGCGTTTCTCATAAGCCAGTTACAAATGTCTACATTGTTGCGCAGATGAAATGTAAGAAGAAGTTACTGGATAATATAACTTTCAAATTTAATATGCTCTACTGGAGAGTAATAGACTTTTCACAACAATTTGAAGTGAAGCTCAGCAAATCACATTAAACTCAAACTGGGCCTCATTGTCGCTAACTTGTTTGACACGGAATGGTGGCATGCTGACATGATAGTTACTCGCGATTCATAAGGCCTGCTTACAGCATTAACGACTTCCCTGATCCTACTCCTCAATGACTTATTCGCAGAAGATCCCAATGCTCGTTTGATGGATCCTGAAACCAAGGTTATTGTGTGCCATCGAGCCATCTATTTATTGCTCCCTCTGTATTAGCTCCATTTTCTGAAATTGGCAACATTTTCTTGTAGGAGCTTTACCCTAGGTCATGGACACAAGAGGAAGAGAACATCTCAAGAACGTATGCTCAATTCTGTTTATAATATGTTCATTTTTTGCTTGTGTGTCTACAAAACTTAAAAGAAAGGCCCAATGTGTCAAGTGTTTCAGGAAGTAGTTTTGATAGAGGATTTGGTGTTCGAAGCTGGCTCATGCTTGACAAGTCATTACTTGTATTAAATACTATATTACGAAAAATCAAATAATGTGGCAAAGTCTCTACTCCTATAAAAGACACAGTTGGTGATGATGGTGTGTCTGCCGTCCGTCATTCCTGACCATCTAATGACTGTGATGTAAGTTGTGGTCTTTTTGTAACAACATCCCACTTCTCTGCTTCAATTTCTCTATTTTTTCCTATAAAAGACTCATTTGGTGATGATGGTGTGTCTACCATCCATCATTTCTGACCATTAGATCTGCATCTAACGACTATGATGTAAGTTGTGGCCTTTTTGCAATAATATCCCACTTCTCTACTCCAATTTACAGAAAACCCCTTAGTATGTTGAAGCCAACCACAATCCTCCCTTACCTCATCAAAATAGCACAAGGAATATATTTTAAGTGAAACATAAGATACTTTTAGTGATATATGTAATCAAAACTAGACTGTTTTTCTTTCAAGTTTGTGAATATGTATTATTCTACTTTGGATCCGTTGCAACACATGGGCACATTGCTATTATTTAAACATGCGATGGATATACTATTTTAAGATGCTTCAACCTCCAATATATGCTTCAACAATTACAATCGTTTCAAAGATAACTCTTATCTGGTCAATTTACACTGAACCATCATTGCACTATTATGTCTACGACCTTGCTTTTATTATGCAAAATTAACTAGCCCAGCGCACGGGTTAACGACTAGTGTACCATGAATATTTTACGTGATGTGCTGTGTTTAATCTAAATCTCTTTTCAATTCTGCCGGGCTTTGATTATGATTTGTCAGACATCATTTTTTGTGGATTAAATTCATGTCACTTAAACTGATGATCAAAATTGCTTTCCGGAGTCCGTCTTTTTTTTATCGGTAGCTGCATATTTTTTATGTCAGTTTTGAGTGTGTAGTGGCCTTCTCAATATATCTCAATCACACTTTCGCAGAAACTCAACCTTGTTGTAGTGACGGATCCTTGTATTTTTGCCGCATTATAATGGAATGGCCTTGGAAATTAATCTTTGTTCTGTCGAATTCATCAGAGCTTCCTCACGCCACCTCAAGGCCTCTGCCTGAAGCGGTTGCTACACCAAATCATTGTCCAGCAAACACACATTCATCGACTTGCTGATTCAGTGGATTCTCTGGTGGATTCCCTTGTAGTGTATCGATAAATAAATCCAATTGTATAAGGAGTCAAACATGTATAAGGGCAGGATACCATGACGGTGGTTTTTGTTCTTCTTAGATCCACACTAAATGATCCCTAAAAGTTAATAGTGGAGTAAATTTTCTAGTTTACTCCACTACCTAGCCGATGCCTCACATTCTATAAGATAGTAAAACTTGTACTCCACCCCCCACCTGCGGCGCCTAAATATACTCGTCGCCCGTGCAACCGAGTAAAACTAGTCCCGCCATTTTTCCCGCTTGCGTCTGTGTCCTTCCTGCCGCCGACGCTCCACGCGCCGCCATCGCCACCGATGGCCGCCCCCGTCACCGAAGTGGGTAGCCAATGTTAGAGTATATATATAGCCTTTGTATTTACCCCATTATATAAGGGTTTTCTACATATTTGTTGTACATGTACATGTATATATACTGGCCTTTGTCCTCATGAGAATAAAAATTGCATATTCTTAACATGGTATCAGATCCTAATTTTTTATCACGCGCAACTCAATGCTTGATCCTCTCCCCTCGCCGCCGTGTTCTCCTTGCTGGCTGCCGCTATATTTGTCTCTATCTACGGTCGTGTTCCTCTGCTCCGGCTGCTGCCTGATTTGGGCCTATGGAAAGGCATTGTGAAGTAATAAGTAGATGATGGGTTGCATGAGTGATAGAAGCTTAAACACTAGTTTATGCCTTGCTTCGTAAGGGGCTGATTTGGATCCAGATGTTTCATGCTATGGTTAGGTTTACCTTAATTCTTCTTTCGTAGTTGCGGATGCTTGCAAGAGGGGTTAATCATAAGTGGGATGCTTGTCCAAGGAAGGGCATAATTCCTGCTCGTCCTCGAGTAGGTAAATGAGAAAAATAAATTTTTTGATGTGGAATGCTACCTAGCATATTTTTCAATGTAATTTTCTTTATTGTGGCATGAATGTTCAGATCCAAAAATTCAAGATAAATGTTTAATATTGACATAAAAATAGTAATATTTCAAGCATACTAACCAAGTAACTATGTCTTATCAAAATAACATAGCCAAAGAAAGTTCATCCCTACAAAATCATATAGTTTGGCCATGCTTCATTTTCATCACACAAAATGCTCCCCTTATGCATCACCCCGATGACAAGCCAAGCAATCGGTTCATGTTTTTTAGCGTGCTTCAGCCTTTTCAACCCTTACGCAATACATGAGCGCAAGCCATGGATATAGCACTATAGGTGGAATAGAATATGATGATAGGGGTTATGAGAGAAGACAAAAAAGGGAGAAAGTCTCATATTGATGCAGCTAGTCAATGGGCTATGGAGATGCCCATCAATTAATGTCAATACGAGGAGTAGGGATTGCCATGCAATGGATGCACTAGAGCTATAAATGTATGAAAGCTCATCAAAAAGAAACTAAGTGGGTGTGCATCCAACTTGCCTGCTCACGAAGACCTAGGGCATTTTGAGGAAGCCCATCGTGGGAATATACAAGCCAAGTTCTATAATGAAACATTCCCACTAGTATATGAAAGTGACAACATAAGATACTCTATCATGAAGATCATGGTGCTATTTTGAAGCACAAGTGTGGTAAAAGGATAGTAACATAGTCCCTTCTCTCTTTCTCTCTCATTTTTTTGGTGGGCTTCTTTGGCCTCTTTTATTTTTCATAAAGTCCGAAGACCCATCCCAACTTGTGGGGGAATCATAGTCTCCATCATCCTTTCCTCAATTGGGACAATGCTCTAATAATGAAAATTATCATAGTTCTATTTATTTACAACTCAAGAATTACAACTCAATACTTAGGACAAAATATGACTCTATGTGAATGCCTCCGGCGGTGTACCGGGATATGCGATGAATCAAGAGCGACATGTATGAAAGAATTATAAAGGTGGCTTTGCCACAAATACGATGTCAACTACATGATCATCCAAAGCAATATGGCAATGATGGAGCGTGTCATAATAAACGAAACGGTGGAAAGTTGCATGGCAATATATCTCGGAATGGCTATGGAAATTCCATAATAGGTAGGTATGGTGGCTGTTTTGAGGAAGATATAAGGAGGTTTATGTGTGATAGAGCGCATCGTATCACGGGGTTTGGATGCACCGGCGAAGGTTGCACCAACTGTCAAGGTGAGAAAGGCAATGCACGGTACCGTAGAGGCGAGCAAAATGCGAAAGGGTAAGAGTGCGTATAATCCATGGACTCACATTAGTCATAAAGACCTCATATACTTATTGCAAAAGTTTATTAGCCATCGAAGCAAAGTACTACTACGCATGCCCCTAGAGGGAAATATTGGTAGGAAAAGACCATCGCTCGTCCCCAACCGCCACTCATAAGGAAAGCACTCAAGGAACACACCATGCTTCATATTTGTCACACAAATTTTACCATACGTGCTTACTACGGGACTTGCCAACTCTAACACAAGTATTTCTCAATTTCACAATTACTCAACTAGCATGACTCTAACATTACCACCTCTATATGTCAAAACTATTATCAAGTATCAATTTTATCATAGTATTCAATGCACTTTATATGAAAGTTTTTATCATACCATCTTGAATGTCTATCATATTAGGACTAATTTTATAGCGAAAGCAAATTACCATGCGATTCTAAAGGACTCTCAAAATAATATAAGTGAAGCATGAGAGATCAATAATTTCTACAAAATAAAACCACCATCGTGCTCTAAAAAGGTATAAGTGAAGCACTAGAGCAAAATTGTCTAGCTCAAAAGATATAAGTGAAGCACATAGAGTATTCTAATAAATTCCGATTCATGTGTGTCTCTCCAAAAGGTGTGTACAGAAAGGATGATTGTGATAAACTAAAAAAAACAAATACTCAAATCATACAAGACGCTCCAAGCAAAACACATATCATGTGGTGAATAAAAATATAGCATCAAGTAAAGTTACCGATAGACGAAGATGAAAGAGGGGATGCCTTCCGGGGCATCCCCAAGCTTAGGCTTTTGGTTGTCCTTGAATTTTACCTTGGGGTGCCTTGGGAATCCCCAAGCTTAGGCTCTTGCCACTCCTTATTCCATAACCCATCAAATCTTTACCCAAAACTTGAAAACTTCACGACACAAAACTCAACAGAAAATCTCATGAGCTCCGTTAGTGCAAGAAAACAAACCACCACTTTAAGGTAGTGTAATGAACTCATTCTTTATTTATATTGGTGTTAAACCTATTGTATTCCAACTTCTCTATGGTTCATATCCCCCCCCCCAATACTAGACATAGATTCATCAAAATAAGCAAACAACACACGAAAAACAGAATCTGTCAAAAACCGAACAGTCTGTAGCAATCTGTATCAAACGTGACGAATTTGTCTATTAATCATCTTCAAAAAGAATCAACCTAAAAGCACTCTCCAGTAAAAAATGCAGCTAATCTCGTGAGCGCTAAAGTTTCTGTTTTTTTACAGCAAGATCATAAAGACTTCGCCCAAGTCTTCCCAAAGGTTCTACTTGGCACAAACACTAATTAAAACATAAAACCACATATAACCTGAGGCTAGATGAATTATTTATTACTAAACAGGAACAAAAAGCAAAGAACAAAAATAAAATTGGGTTGCCTACCAACAAGCGTTACCATTTAACGCCCCTAACTAGGCATAAAAGAGAGAATAGATCTAAATATTGCCATATTTGGTATTAAATTCTTCAATAGAATACTTATAACCCTTAGGAGTTTACTTCTTTTTATTAATGATTAAACTCCTAAGAAAGAAATCAAGAAATTCGTTTGTAGCAAAAGGCTCCTTAATGATAGCGAAAAAGCTGGGGTGAACGTTTATTGATTTGAGATCCGCGTTTTCCCTTATTTTTAGGAACATACATTAATTTGGCAATTTTTGTAGTAGGAGGATTTGGAGTATTTTTCATGGATGAAAGGGCAGACCCTAAGTTGGTAATAATATCCTCAAGTTTACCGATTCTTGTGGAATCTTGATCTATTCTTTCGTTAACTATAGGTTCCTTTTCTTTAAAAAAAATCAGAGTAACTCCAACCATAGATACATATTTGGTAATTTGGTTGTGGATCTTTTTATCCAAATTTTAAATTAACTCTACACTGGCAACTTTATTTTCAATAATTTCAAGCCTTTGCATCACATGTTCCAGAGTTAAAACAATTCCATTAACCAAAAGAGGTGGTCGACCAAACAAATATATCATAGCATTATGAGAATCAAAATTATGGCTACCCAAGAAATTCCGTCTGGTAATGGTATCAAGAATATATCTGTTCCAAGGAGTAATGCCTACATAAAAATTGTGAATAAGAACGGAAGTAGATTGCTTCCCAGTAGATCTATTCTGAGCATTGCAAATCCTATGCCAAGCATCTTTTAAATTTTGTCCCTCCCTTTGTTTAAAATTAAGAACTTCATGATCGGGAGTACTAACAATGATAGAAGTACTATCCATGACGATGAACGACGACACAAGAAGCAAGCGAAAAAGAGGCGATCGGGAAAAACAGGGCGAATAAAATGGCAAGGGTGAAGTGGGGGAGAGGAAAACGAGAGGCAAATGGCAAATAATGTAATGCGAGGGACAAGAGTTTGTGGTGGGTACTTGGTATGTCTTGACTTGTGCGTAGACTCCCCGGCAACGGCACCAGAAATCCTTCTTCCTACCTGTGCATGCGTTAGTTTTCCCTTGAAGAGGAAAGGGTGATGCAGCAATGTAGCGTAAGTATTTCCCTCAATTTTTGAGAACCAAGGTATCATTCCAGTAGGAGGCTACACTCAAATCCCTCGTACCTGCACAAACAAATAATAACCTTGCAACCAACACGATAAAGGGGTTGTCAATCCCTTCACGGCCACTTGCAAAAGTGAAATCTTATAGTGATAATAAGATAAATATTTTTGGTATTTTTATGATATAGATTGAAAAGTAAAGATTGCAAGATAAAATATATTGGAAACTTATATGATGGAAAATAGACCCGGGGGCCATAGGTTTCACTAGTGGCTTCTCTCAAGGTAGCATAAGTATTACGGTGGTGAGAAAATTACTGTCGAGCAATTGATAGAAAAGTGCATATGTATGAGAATATCTAGGCATGATCATGTATATAGGCATCACGTCCACGACAAGTACATCGAAACAATTCTGCATCTACTACTATCCACACATCGACCACTATCCAACATGCATCTAGAGTATTAAGTTCATAAGAACAGAGTAGCGCATTAGGCAAGATGACATGATGTAGAGGGATAAACTCAAGCAATATGATATAAACCCCATCTTTTTATCTTCGATGGAAACAACAATACGTGCCTTGCTGCCCCTGCTGGCACTGGGAAAGGACACCGTGGAATTGAACCCAAAGCTAAGCACTTCTCCCATTGCAAGAAATATCAATCTAGTAGGCCAAACCGAACTGATAATTCGAAGAGACTTGCAAAGATAAAAAATCATACATAAAAGAATTCAGAGGAGATCCAAGTATTGTTCATAGATAATCTTGATCATAAACCCACAATTCATCAGATCTCGACAAACACACCGCAAAAAGTATTACATCGAATAGATCTCCAAGAAGATCGAGGAGAACATTGTATTGAGATCCAAAGAGAGAGAAGAAGCCATCTAGCTAATAACTATGGACCCATGTTCAAAAAAATTAAAAAAAATAACTATGGACCCGAAGGTTTGAGATAAACTAATCACACTTCATCGGAGAGGTTATGGTGTTGATGTTGAAGCCCTCCATGATCGATTCCCCCTCCGACGGACCACCGGAAAATGCCCCAAGATGGGATCTCATGTGTACAGAAGGTTGTGGTGGTGGAAATTGGGTTTCGTGGTGCTCTTAGTTGTTTTCAGGGTATATGAGTATATATAGGCGAAAGAAGTCGGTCAGGGGCCCACGAGGGTGGGGGCGCGCCTCCCTGCCTCGTGGCCGCCTCCTTGCTTCCTTGATGTCCACTCCAAGTCACCTAGATTGCGTTTGTTCCAAAAACGATTCTCGCAAAGGTTTCATTCCGTTTGGACTCCGCTTGATATTCCTTTTCTTTGAAACATTGAAATAGGCAAAAAACAACAATTTGCACTGGGCCTCCGGTTAATAGGTTAGTCCCGAAAATAATATAAAAGTGTATAATAAAGCCCATTAAACATCCAAAACAGATAATATAATAGCATGGAACAATCAAAAATTATAGATACGTTGGAGACGTATCAGGGTAGTACCCAAGCACTGGTCCACCCACATATCAAATTATCAAAGTAACGAACGTGAATCATATGATCACGTTGAAAACTAGCTTGACAGTAATTCCCATGTGTTCCCAGGAGCGCTTTGCTTTATATAAGAGTTTGTCCAGGCTTGTCCTTTGCTACAAAAAGGATTGTGCCACCTTTCTGCACCTTAGTTACTTTTGTTACTAGTTACCCGTTACAAATTACCTTATCACAAAACTATCTATTACCGATAATTTCAGTGCTAGCAGAGAATACCTTACTGAAAACCGCTTGTCATTTCCTTCTGCTCCTCGTTGGGTTCGACACTCTTACTTATCGAAAGGACTAGATAGATCCCCTATACTTGTGGGCCATCAAGACTCTTTTCTGGCGCCGTTGCCGGGGAGTGAAGCGCCTTTGGTAGGTGGGATTTGGTTAGGAAACATTTATATAGTGTGCTGAAATTTACTGTCACTTGTTACTATGGAAAATAATCCTTGAGGGGCTTGTTCGGGGTATCTTCACCCCAACCATAAGTGCAAAGAGTTGCTCCTCAACCTACTGAACCTACTGAAAATATTTACTTTGAAATTCCTTCGGGTATGATTGAGAAACTGCTAGCTCATCCCTATACAGGAGATGGAACATTACATCCCGATATGCACCTAATCTATGTGGATCAAGTTTGTGGATTATTTAAGCTTGTAGGTATGCCCAAGGATGTTGTCAAGAAGAAGATCTTCCCTTTATCTTTGAGGGGAAAGGCATTGACATGGTATAGGTTATTGGATGATATTGGACCATGGAACTACAACTGATTGAAATTGGAGTTTCATCATAAGTTTTATCCTATGCATCTAGTTCATCATGATCGGAATTATATATATAAGTTTTGGCGTCGTGAAGGAGAAAGTATCGCTCAAGCTGGGGGGAGGCTTAAGTAAATGTATATTCATGCCCCAATCATGAGCTCTCAAGAGAAATTATTATTCAAAACTTTTATGCTCGGCTTTCTCATAATGATCGCTCCATGCTCGATACTTCTTGTGCTGGTTCTTTTATGATGAAGAGTATTGAATTCAAACAGGATTTACTGGAAAGAATTAAACGCAACTCTAAATATCGGGAACTCGACGAAGGTAAGGAGTTAGGTATAACCTGTTGGGGATATAACTATTTGTGTAAGCCGCCCAGGAGGGGCCGGGTTACGCAAAGAAGACTCACCAGAGAGAAGCCAAAGACCAAAGTATGAAGATGGCGGTTCATAGAGAGCTTAAGGCCCGCAGGCGACTTAAGGACCGTTGTAATAAACCGCTGTAATAATATTACTTGTATCATAAGGTAAACTTAACTAGTCACCGAGCCGGACATTGTTTATAAGCCGGCCGGGACTCTGTAAGCTGCAGGGCGTCGACCCGTGTATATAAGGGGACGACCCGCTGGCGGCTTAGGGCAAGAAACAACTCATCGAGAGCCAGGCATAGCGTATCTCGCTCCCTGGTCATCAAAACATCAATACCAACCCAACTAGACGTAGGCCTTACCTTCACCGTAAGGGGCCGAACTAGTATAAAATCTCTCGTGTCCTTTGTCCCGATTAACCCCTTCAAGCTTCCTAGTTGTGATGGCTCCACAACTAAGTCCTTTCACGAGGACATCTGATGTGACAATTCCACAATAGTTGGCGCCCACCGTGGGGCCAGCACACGGTGGATTTGAGTTCTTGAAGGGCAACTTCGAAGGGCTCAAGGGATACGTAGTGGGCCGGATGACCAAGAGTCGTCGCAGAAAGATCTACATCGACGATGAAGGCTGGGGCCCCGACGCCGGCTCAATTGAGTATGGGTACCGGGTCCCCTTCGAAGGGATCCACGTCTTCATCAGCCGGATCGGTGAGCCGGGGCCTGAGCCGGACAACTGCACCGACCTCGTTGAGACGGCTCATCGTGCGAAACCAGCCCAAGTTCCAACCGCCATGAAGGGTGTATTCGTGGGCTGCGTCCACGGAGAAGAACTTTCTGAAGGTCCTGAAGAAGGTGGTGAGACGACCGTCCACTCTGATGATGATTCGTCCACCGGTCCAACAGATTCTTTGTATCAAGTTCAAGATGGTGCGCTCGGGGGCTGTTCCGATGGCCTTAGTATTCCGGACCTCTGTGAGTTGCCGAATTGGGAAGGAGTCTTTATGGCTGGGACTCAACCCGGACAAAACTCTACAGTCGCGGCTGCAATTACTTCCGGGTTAGGAGCAGCCGGGGCAGGAGGCCCTGTGCGCCCACCGGCTCAAGTACTGATAGACCTCATGGACAAGCTTATGACCCTGTTAACCGCCACGGTTATCCCTGCAAACAAAGATGAGCACAATGCAGAGGTAGCACGGGTACGTGAGGAGATAGCTTAGGCCAAGGAGGCCTTAGCGGCTGAGGATACTAGGCTATCTACGGAGCGGGCGGCTCTCGACGCCCGGGCACAGCGTTTGTAGTCAGACGCTTACCAGCTCACGATGAGTTTAAACGCATCCAATGAGGTAATGAGGAGGAGACACCAGAAGACCCAATCCCGGTTGCCTCCGAATTATGACCCTAGGGTTCTTTTTGCTACACCCGGAGTCGGTCCAAGTAACCCGCCTGATGCTAATCTGTTTATGACATCTGGAGCGGGAGGACCGGCTCAACATCGAGAGATGCCACCTCCTCATATGAGCACGAAACCGTCACTTTATGTGACGATACTGCCGGGTTACTTTTCCAACCCCATGGAGAACTTAATTGCAGCATCAGCGCGTCTGGCGGCTCTTCCAGTGGATGGCGATGACTCGACAGCAGTGGAGACCCGGAGGATTAGGGAACTTGTTCAGACAGCCCTGGCTCAACAAGAGACCTATTCTTATAATCGGGATAGACTTTATTTAGCTCCTCCGCCTTGGTTAGCACCGCCTTGTCAGAACCGGAGTCAGAGTTACAGCAGGCACATAGGATCTGAAATCTTGTCACGCAACATCCAACGCTGTGACCAACATGGAGGCTATAACCCAGTACAAGATCTAGTACGTCAGGAGAAAGAGCGAACGGCTCAGCTGGCGGCTCAACAGACGGCATGTCAGGATATGTCGGGGTATCCAACGAATTCTACTGAGATGGGAATAGCCACCAGAGCTGGTGGCTCTTCTTGTTTGGTACCAGCTTTGCGCAATGTGCGCCTGCCCAAAGATTTCAAGGGACCCCGAAAGGTGCCGAATTACACGGCCGACTTACAGCCTGAAGCATGGATCGAGAGTTATGAGATGGCCATGGAACTGTTGGAGGTTAGTGACGCGGTAATGGCTAAATATTTTACCATGATGTTAGATGGAACGGCCCGGTCTTGGTTTAAAGGTTTACCACCCGATTCCATTGGTTCATGGGAAGAGCTAAGGGCCCATTTCATCCGAAACTTCAAAGACACCTGTAACGAATCTATGACAGTCGTGGATTTAACAAATTGTAAGCAGGAGGAAGGTGAATCTACCACCCATTGGGTACGCCGGGTCAAGGAGATAATTCACTCATCTGATAAGATGGATGCCGGCTCTGCCGCCCTTATATTGGAAAAGAATTGCAGCTTCAAGCCGCTAAGGCAGAAGTTGGGACGCCTTAAACGTGACTGCAAGGATATGGGTACGCTAATGGCGGCTCTGGTCAAATATGCTGATTCTGATAGTACCAAGGATCCTGAGTCTGACGGTGAAAAGACAGGGAAGGGAAAATGGAATGACAGTAGAAAGGGCCAACAGCACAGCCCGGAGAATCAAAATAGCAATAAGCGTAAAGCGGATGACAACCCGGAACTTGTGGCCAACATTAATAAGCAAGGTAACAATCAGAGGCGTAAGGGTAAGTGGCCTCGATCCGACGGGTTATACACCTTTCTTCATAGTTTATGGAGTCTAGGCGGCTTTTCTAAGGGATATTCGGCCATAGGATATAACCCATCTTTGGTTTTACTATCTTTGAGCCACCGGCTCTTATGATACATATGTATTTTGACAATGTACATATTATATAAAGTAATAAAGCAGGACTTCTGTCCTTTTTTCACCCTCAAAAGTGTATATGTATTTTTGACAGGTGGTGGAAACAACCAACAGGGACCGGATCATATCTGAATCTGGCTTTCCCTTTGGGACGGCTTATGATCATATCTGAATCTAGCCATGATCACTTGGGGTCTTCCTGTTCAAACATAGGTCGTATTCGAACCAAAGAGAACATAGCTGTCGATACCCACTTGATCGGCATACTTGCCAAGCCTACTTGGGGGCTTCCTGATCATATTTGAATCACAGCTTAACCCCTTTAGGTCTGACGTGGATCGTATTCGAATCAGCGTCATTAAACAAATCCTATGGTCACTTGGGGGCTTCCTGTTCAAACATAGGTCGTATTCGAACCAAAGAGAACATAGCTGTCGATACCCACTTGACCGGCATCGCCAAGCCACTGGGGGCTATATGATCGTATCTGAATCTTAGGTTAACCCCTCTGGAATGGTTTACTGATCATATCCGAATCAGAAGCCTGTAAAGTATTTTGATTATCCTGATACCTTGTGAAAAGCATTTTGAGATGTCTTTTGTCTTGCCGGTTTAATATTCGTTACCCCAGGTTGTTAAGTGTCGGGTAAACATTATATGAGCCAGGAAGATTATCCAAGGATTGCAGAATAAGGCAAGGAAAGTTTAAAACACAAAGGAAGCAAAAGCCAGAAATATATAGCCATGGCAGCTTACGAAAAGTATTAAGCATGCACAAAGGCATGACAGGCATGGGGAAGTTTTTTCTACCCTATTACAATAGTCCCCGAGTCTGAAATTGATGAAGCATTGTTTTTTGGCCAAACACTTGGCGATTTACTCCTTCGGCGGGCTTGAGGGCTCCGGGTTATCCTTCTCCGCTTCTCCGTTGGCGGTTTTGTCCTGGAAAGTGGATGAGGCCCAATCAATGCTGCTCAAAGCTTCAAATTCAGCTTCAGCATCTATTAAACCAGACGGGTCCACTTCAGGGGCAAAAGTATGCTTACGAATTGGAGGGATCAGGCTGATTTGATAAGCCGGTGCATACTCGCTAAGATCTGTGTCGTTTCCAATAAGGGTTGCCACGGGACGTATGGCTTTGACACGGGCATTGAAGTCATGGTCAGCAAAGGCAATACCGTCCTCCTTCAGACTTGGGTATCCAAGGGCAAGGTCGGACAGGTCTAGTTCTGGGAGCCATGCTTTGGCCCGACTCTATGCGGCTACGGCTCCGGCTCTTGAGGACGCCCGCCTTAAATCTTGGATCCGCCGAGGAAGAAAAGCGAGGCTCTTCAATACATCTTGCAGAAGGCGGGGGTGTGGAGTTGATAAAGCTACAACGGCCAAGGCACGTTGTGACCCGGAGTACAGCTGCTCCACAAGGGTGTAAACCACCTTGAGCTTGGTCAGCATGTTTTGCTTGAGGTTGGTACTCCTGGGGCATGGATGATCACAAGCATAACAATAAGCCGGAGATACTCGTCACACTAAATCTTGGAATATTACAATTTTTAAAGGCTTAGAGTGACTTACCGAAGATGGCTGAGACCATTTGGGATATCTGCCGCTTTAAGTCGGACAGTTCCTCTACAAGTGATGCTTCTGCCGTTTCGGCCCGAGCCACTAATGAAGCCCTTTCATCAACCCAAGCTTTTTTCTCCGACTTAAAATTTTTCTTCAATTTCTCTTGTTCAGAGAAGCTGAATTCAAACTTGGAGTTTGCCTTTTGAGTTTCAAGCTCTTGAAGCACTAGTAGAAAAGGGGGCAATGGTCCAGGCCGGTCCAGCCCATTAGTCCCGGTTCAATCCAGAACCGGGACCAATGGGGGCATTGGACCCGGTTCTTGAGCCCCCGGGTCCGGCCGGGCCACGTGGGCCATTGGTCCCGGTTCGGCTGGACCTATTGGTCCCGGTTGGTGGGACGAACCGGGACCAATGTGCCTCGCTCCTGGACCACCACCATTGGTCCCGGTTGGTGGGACGAACCGGGACCGAAGGGTTGGTCCTCGTTGCGGCCAGAGTTTAGTCCCACCTCGCCAACCGAAGGGGAATCGGACCGGTTTATAAGCCCCTCCCTCTCTGCCATATTGAGCTCCTCTGAAAATGAAAATAGATGCCCTTATATAGGAAAATTAGCCTAAATTCATACGGATTTCGATTGAAATTCGTTATGAATTGAAGTTGATTTTCATCTATAAGCGCATCTATGCTCATTTCTGAGTAGTTTTTTATATTTTTTTTCTTTTCTGCTATATTTATTTTTTCCTTTTAATTTCTGAGTTGTAATAAGCCATTAAAAATAAGGATATATGCTCCTTTTTTAGTACAGTTAATCACAACTATTTTTTGCTTCTATTCATTTCTGAGTAGTTTTCTATATAGTTTCTTTTTTCTTTTCTGTTATATTTATTCTTTTGTTTTTATTTCTGAGTTGTAATAAGTCATTAGAAATAAGCATCTATGCTATTTTTTAGTAAAGTTAATCAAAATTATTTTTTCTTCTATTTATTTCTGAGTGGTTTTTTATATAGTTTTTTTTTCTTTTCTGCTTCATTTATTTTTTTTCTTTTTATTTCTGAGTTGTAATAAGTCATTAAAAATAAAAAAGAGGCGCAATGCTCGTTAAGACGAAGCCGCTCCCCCGGAGCAATACGAGTGGGTCAACGGTAGTCACACGACGATGCCTTGATCATGGTAACGACATGGAATGCCGCCATCGCCCGCCGTCAGGTCGGTTTTCACCGGCAACTATGTCTCCCCGACTCGCAGCTGGTGCCACATGACGGATCCCGAGATCCGAACATCCAGCCTCAGGCCGACCACCTCTGACTGAAGAGATGACCACCATCGCTGGCTACAACGGTTAGAATTAATTTTTAGTAAAGTTAATCAAAATTATTTTTTCTTCTATTTATTTCTGAATTCTAATAAGTCATTAAAAATAAAAAAGAGGCGCAATGCTCGTTAATTTGCTTCAAGCCTTTCGGAATAGTGTCAACCGCACTGCACATAGCTCTGTGCAGTCTAACGTATTCCTCAAGGCTTGAAGCTAACCAACATGCAGGAGCATTGAGCCTCTTCGTCATCGTCTCTGCACTCAGGGCTTATAAACAACTGTGACTGCCTCTCTCTTGGCGAGGTGGGACTAAAAAAACAGCTGCAGGAAGAATCAACAAAAAAATAGCTGCAGAAAATAAAAAAGTAGTTACACGGGTCCATTGGTACCGGTTCATGGAACCAACCAGTACCAATACCGCTCTTTGGTCCCGGTTCGTTGGACCAATTTGAAAACAAAAAAAACAAAAAAATGCCTCCTACTGGGCCCCCACGGCCTGAATACGACTAGAAACCCTACTATGGGCCAGGATTCAGGCCCGCAGTAGGCCCCGAAGGCCCATCAGGCAAAGCAATAGCAAGTAGGCCCGAAAGCCTGCGGTGGAGAGGAGCTCGAGAGGGGTGCGGCAGTGGGGCTTATAAACCACTGCGCGCCCCTCTCGACTAGCGAGGTGGGACTAAACTTTGGCCCCGAGGCGGACAGCACAGATGCCTTTGGTCCCGGTTGGTGGCACCAACCGGGACTAAAGTGTGGGCATTAGTCCCGGTTGGAGCCACCAACCGGGACCAAAGGTCTTCGTTTCCCGCCCTTTGGGCTGCTGAAAAGAGGCCTTTGGTCCCAGTTGGTGGCTCCAACCGGGACTAATGCCCCCTTTAGTCCCGGTTAGAGCCACCAACCGGGACCAATGCTCTTGCTATATATACTGGACTTAGCAGTTTTC
>NC_041381.1:39854692-39902307 GCF_002162155.2 Triticum dicoccoides | reverse complement strand
ACATCGCCAGCCGTCGCCCCTGCCCCGAGCCCGCCGTCCCCGTCGCCGCCCCCGAGCCCGCTGTCCTCGTCGCCCCTGCCCCGCGCCGCCCCGAGCCCGTCGTCGCCCCTGCACCGCGCTGCCTCGATGCCGACGTGAGCATTTTTTTATTTTTGTTAGATTTTTGTTAGGTTCTTTTTGTAGTTCATAGATTTTTTTTGTTAGGTTAGATGTGTAGTCATTTAGATATGTAGTTCATAGATTTTTTTGTTAGATTAGACTTTTTTTGTTAGATTACATGTGTAGTAATTAATTTGTTCATATTATGTTAGATATTTTTGTTAGATTAATTAGATTTTTTTTGTTAGACTAGATATGTGTAGTAATTAATTTGTTCATATTATGTTAGATTTTTTTTCTGTTAATAGATTTTTTTGGTGATATTATTATTGAATATGCATGTTTGGTGATATTATTGTTAATAGATTTTTTTTGGTGATATTTAGATTGTGTAATTAATTTTGTTCATAGAATTTTATGATATTTTTGTTCATAGTATTTAGAAAAAGGAAAAAAATAAGAAGTAGTTTATATATAGTTGAACTAGCTAGTTGATTTAATAAACTAATTTATTTTACTATATATAGAAATAGTTTGATTTTAGTAAGTACTACTTATTTATTTATAGTAAGTGCTTAGTAGTTGAACTACATAGTTGATTTAATTAATAAAACTACTTTTATTTAACTATATATAGAAGTAGTTCCCGCGTCGACGTCGGCGATGCCTATCCCGCATCCTCGTCGTCGTCGACTCGGCGGTGGAGGCCTGCTTGATAAGGGCCATGTTCGGGACTAGGCTCCGTCGGGTTGGTATCGGGAGGTGCTATCTTCCGGGGGACGTAGGTTGGTGAGGAGGCAGCCTGTTGTTGACCCGATCCTTGTTTGGTGACGGTCGTGTGGGCCAGTGACGGTGGTGAGGCATCCGGACACCGCGGAGGTGGTACGTCACCGTGTCAGCGAGGAGGACGAGCACGTCGGTCGCTACATGGTTGCATTGGAGGGGAGGTTCGACAATACCTGGCAGGTTCTTCAGGGATCTCACTGGAGCTATGATCCTATGATGGTTCCTTATCTTTGGGTGTCCACCGCCCGCGTCGATACCCGTCGGGAGCTACGGTTCTAGTTGTATTAGTGATAATATTCGACGATGTACGAACACCAAGAGATGATGTACTTTTGCTTATAATTATTGAATGCATGCTAATTTGAATACTATACTTTATTTTATGATTTGGTTTTGCTTATTTTATGATTTGGTTTTGCTTATTGAATGCTCATATTGTATAATTTCTCCTTCATTCCCGTGTGCTAGACAATTTGATATAATTAATAATGCATTCGGGAATCAAAGGAGGAGCTACGTACATCGATCATCGATACTCAACCCGTGATTAATAATAATGATCTAGTTTAATATTTGAATTATGAACGTATAGGCCGGAAATGTCGTACTCATCGGACGACGAAAACCGCCCGGGGGAGTGCGACTGGTGCCACGACGACCGAGGTATCTGCGACAGGTTCATTGTGCTGGACGAAGATCGGCGCTTCAGCATTAAGCTCGAGGAGACCTTCGATGTTCATACGGTACGCAACCGACGATAATAGTTTTTTTTCGTAATTACTTATGACTTCAACTATTTTAATCATGACAATATTTTTCATCTTTTCCAATTCGACTAGCTTATCCCATGCTTTGCAAGACGCTATGTCTTGGAGAGGATGGGTTTTGAAGACCATGAAAGTTTCGAAACCAAAAAAATTATCCTAAGTACCCATCATGGTGTGGATTTTCAAGTAAAGCTGTACAATGCTCGGAGTGTAACCCATTTTGGTTTAAAAAATTGGGAAGCACTTTGCAAGATGTATGGTTTTGATGAGGGTATGCTTGTTACCATGGATCTTGGTGATCCTACAATCGAGCAAGAGAGACCTACGATTTTCATCCTTGTGGATACACCTCCAATTCTTCCCCCATGTGAGCTTAACATAGTTATTAAGTAATTTATATTGTTTATTTGAAAATAGTTGACAACTTATTCTCCATTGACGGCTTATTTTCATTCTTCAAAGAATGTGCGGAAGATGGTAGACAGAACCTACTACACTGAAGGCTCCGAACTAACTTATTAGGAGAAAAATCATCTGGTCGGATTTTGTACTGATCTTGACAACTACAATGTCTACAATCGAACTCCTCAACATTATGGTCAATACGTGCCACTAGTGCATGTGTTGAACTACGGTAACTACCGTGGAGATACCCTGGTATGATTTTTAACTATTACAACATTCGTGCATCTTTTTGCACACTTCTAAAACTAGTACATCATATCATTGCTAACTACAAAGTTATTACTATGTTTTCTACAGATAATCCCAAATGATTGTGTGCCTCATCTGATGTATACACGGGGTAGCCTTCATGTTTTGAACATACAACCAGGTCGTCCTACGAATCTCAACTGTCCATACCGGGTTTCTAAAAGAAGTGGAGACATGATAATCAAAGAATGGAAAAAATGTATGGACAGTCGTAAGGAGATTCTTGGAAGCAACATTCAGTGAAGGGCAAAAATTGGAGACAGGATGATCGCCATTCTTCATAATGGAGAGTCAGGGTCTTTATTGTTTTATGCTATTTTACCTTAAGGGTGTTTAGGTCCTACCTGATACTAAGAACAATTATGTAGGGTTGGGTTCGATGACTATGAGGATGATGATCGTATGACTTATTATTAATAACGAGTAGAAGTTGTATATGATGATGCATGATTAGTAGGACTTGTTATTATATATATATGATGATGTATGATGCAAGCATGCATGAGCATTTTATATCTGCGGGTGCAATGAACATAGCAGCAGCGTTGATAAACCAAGGACGAAGATATAAGAGAGGACACTTCTCTCTACTAGCTAGCTATAATAACAACCTAAAAATAACCCCTAAAGCAGCCACTTTTTAAAAAAAATTACTTTTGGTCCCGGTTGGAGCCACCAACCGGGACCAAAGGCCCCCTGACTGGGGTGGGCGCACAGGGCCACGTGGAGGCACATTGGTCCCGGTTCTGGTTTGAACCGGGACTAATGGGTGGAGGTATTAGTAACGACCCATTAGTCCCGGTTCATGAACCGGGACTAAAGGCCCTTACGAACCGGGACTAATGGGTGGTTTTCTACTAGTGAAGCTTCAGCTGGCTCTTCAGGTCAGCAATCTCCGATTAAAATTGACTTATGGTGACCTGCATTGACACCAGGTTCTGGTAAGGATTATAAGGTAACATTAAAAGTCTCAAGCACCATACAAGTAAAGATACTTGATACTTGGGGGCTAATGTATGCTGAAGAATTGTAAACCTTCTCTTGCCGGGTCACATATATTAAAAAGTCTCAAGCACTTTACAAGTAAAGATACTTGACACTTGGGGACTAATGTGTCAATTCAAAGTTTCATGCTATCAACGGGTTAAAAGTATTCACTTTAAACCGGACAAAATATCAATAAGTAGATTTCTAAGTCTATAGCATATTCATTCATAAGCGATAGACTTGGGGGCTGGTACAGTAACTAAGTTTCAGGAAAAGTTAAAGTTATACCTCAGATTTATGCTGTATTTGCTTCACCATGTCAATTTCCAGGTCACGGCTGTTGTGCACTTGGTTCAGATAACCTAAGACTATATCACCAATGCTTAGGTGAGCATACTCAGTGATATCTTGTTTAGCTTTTCGATGTTGGGCAAACTCCTCCTTGGCAGTGCACTGAGCAAGAACAGTAGGCTGGCCCGGTTCAACATATTGGTTTTTCAGAAACACAACTTCTGGATTAGTTGTCTTGACCGGGCTATGAATTTCCGGGTTATCAGAATTGTGGACAACGTCTTCTATAGGCGGGTCAGAGGTTGACACTGGAATATCAAGAGCCGGTTCAGGCGCCGGCTGATGAGTGGAGCCGTCAGGAACGGATGAGTCAATTGCCGATTCAAGGACCACTGGGTCTTGGGACGGCTTATTCTTCTTTGCCCTCTTGCTCGGCTTCACTTGAAGGCTGTCAATCAAAGTGGAAGGATGAGTATCAACGTATAAGTATGGAAAAACTTAAAGTAAGAAAGGTTGCATTACCCAGGAGCTGTTTTAAAAACCGGCATGTTCGATTGCATCGACTCATCGGAAGACAGAGAAGCATCCTGATAATTGGAATCAGATGAATTGAGAGGTTGGCAAAATTAGACCCGCCAAAGGAAAAGCATAATGTAAATCGGAGGTAACCTCGGTTCGACGCTTCTTGGTTACATCAAGTAGGCCGGAGGAGAGTTCGGCGTCTTGAGTGGCCCGAGCCTGCCTCCGGTTCTCAAGCTGTTGTTGCTTCAAAAGAAATTGAGGATCTTGATAAGCAAGTGCATGTGAAAATCTTACTTTCTGGGTCACCCTTCGGATCTTTTGCTTTGGCAAAGGTTCTGAGTCGGAGGAGATTATAGTTACCTCTTCATTAGCTGCTCGACTGTTCCCCGTATCCTCCTGAAGGGATAAAATGTCAGACAGGTGATAAGAAGGGACTTAAGAAAATTTAAAGATTACCTCTTCCTCATCCGAAGAGCTATCCTCCAATCTGAGTAAGTCGGAGGAGCTGGGTTTCTTCTTCTTTGAGGTTCCTACCTTGGCGGCTTTCCTTTTAGCTTTCTTGGTTGTCCTGGCCTGTTTGGCAGCTTCATGGTCATATTTGACCTTCCAGAAGTCATCACCGGCCTGTGGAAAAAGTTAAAGAATTATGAGTATCAAGAAAGGTATAATATATCTGTAAACATTGGTTACGATTGATAACTTACCGCAGGGGCCGGGTTATTCTTGCAAAATGGAAGTAAGCCGAAGGCCTTGCTCATCACAGTGCCCTCCTTCAGCAGTGACTGGGTTGTAGCATCCACCACATCATCTGGTAAGTCGTCAGGGCTATGGCGTAGCGGATCATTCTTTTCTCCAGTATAAGTACACATTAAGCCGGGACGGCGGCTTAATGGAAGTATACGCCAAGTGACCCAGACTCGGACCAGATCGATGTCATTTAAACCATTTCCCAATAGAGCTTTAATCTTCTTGATGGTGGAATTAAGAGGCACGCGTTCAAGGGTTGTCAGCTTGTCTGGTAGCAGATGATTAGACTCAAGGCGCAGGGCGCGAAAGCCGGGCAGAGGTTTTTCATCAGCCGGAGAAGTGTCCTGACAGTAGAACCATGTCTGGTTCTAGGATTTGGGGTGACTCGGCAACTCATCATAAGGGAAAAGACAGTCTCTCCGTCGCTGGATTGAGATGCCACCAAGCTCAAGACTGGGCCCGTTTGCACGTTCATTTTGCCGGTTCATGTAAAAAAGTTCTCTCAACAATAGCAGACTTGGCTCCTCACCCAGGTACACCTCGCAGAAGACTTGAAAATTACAAATATTTGACACAGAATTGGGTTCGATGTCTCGAGGTCTAAGGTCAAAGAAATTCAAAACCTCCCTGAAGAATTTTGAGCCGGGAGGAGCAAATCCACGGCTCATATGATCCGTAAAAATTATTATTTCCCCTGCTTTGGGATGAGGCTTTTCTTCAGACGGGTCAGGGGCACGGTAAGACATGACATCCTTTTTTGGCAGATGCCCATACTTCACAAACTCAGCTAGTTTGCTATTGGTAACTATGGATGGAACCCAATTGCAAGTTACAGGGGCCTTGGTAGCCTTAGGAGCCATCACAGCAATTGGCCTATGGAAAAATAAGAAGATCCGGTTCAATTTTAACCCGGGAAAAAGATTATAATTATTCAAAGTGGCGGCTTAATAAGGGGCCTAATGATGTAAGGATGACTGTGCAACAATACTTAAGCCGCTACAAGTATCAAGTGCAGTTCACAATTTTTTCCGGGTCATCAGGAGCAATTAAAGTTATGTGTCATTTAAGCCGGACACCTCGACGGTTGTATTTTCGAGCATTTACCAGAAGAGGTTTTCCGGGTGATAAAAGCAAGTTTCACAGATAACAGTTATTACTCTGGATCAAAATATTGCTCCGAAAGGAAATTTTCTAGACCTAAAACGAGGCAGAGAAGTTCATGCACTCGAAGAGGGTTCCTAAACAAGGTAAAGGAGATCTATCTTTATGCAAGATCAACACAAACAAACACCACAGCAGTTCTACATGGTTTTCACGATCTAAGCAGGGCATTGGAAGGAACTAGCGAGGGTTTGGTGTCGGCCAGTGATGAACACCGACGAACTCGATAAGGACCTAATGCAGATCTGCGAAAGGGAATGAAAGGAACTCACAGATGCGGATGAGCTGCGGAGGTTCGCCGTCGATCTCTGGTCAAGGTCAGGTCGATGCAGCGGCCTGAGTCGATGAAGATGAGGGAGTCGACGGCGACAGCGGCTGTCGGGGAAGCTGATCCGCGAACACCTATGGGGACCGGCGGACCGAGCCCCTTTCGGTTCGGCGGGGGCGGAGGTCGCACGAAGAGCGGATCGAGGCGAAGCACATGAGCAGTTTACCCAGCTTCGGAGCTCTCCAGAGAGATAATACTCCTACTGCTGCTTGACTGATGGTATTGAGTTCTTGCTCAGGAGCGCTGAGTGCTACAGTACGCACCAGCTGCTAACGAGACCGAGCATGAGTGTTTTTCAGGCTTCCGAACCCCTTCTACGTTGCGCATGGGCCTCCTTTTATATGCTCAAGGGGTCACCGACAGGTGGCAACGCAGACAAGGGTAAAAATGGAAAAGGAGTTGCGGTTGGTACAACTACTTGTACAGTGTATCCTACCTAACCCTGAAGGCAGGGGACAAAGGCATTAAATGCCCATCCACGTCGCCCAAATAGTGCAAAAAGGACCGTCAGGGACGCCACCGTTCGCCACGATGGCAGTCTTGTCAGCATCGCTTGCCACCTCGCACAGCTGGCTGCATAGACTCTTGCCACGCGTGCCTGGAAAGACCCCAGGGTGACACGTTGGTGGATGTGCTGGAGCGCGGGTACTGAGTGGTAGCTTTCCGCGGCAAGCGCCTTGCCGCGGTTGTTGTCTTGTCGCGCCCGGAAGCTTGTCGCTCACCGGGCCTTGCCGGGACACGTGGCGCGTCGCGGCAAGTTCCTTGCAATGCCTTGGTTGGCCTTCCCGGCAAGCTCCTCTTGCCGGGGCCTTGTCTCCTTGGCTTGAATACTTTGTTCTTGAATGGTTCCAGAGGAACCACGGAGGACCTTGGCGGTCACCCGGCAAGCCTTGCCGCAGGGTGCTGCAACTGCCCGTGCACAAGTTCGGGATACTGGGGTACCCCTACTCTAGTACACCGACAGGAGCCCCCGGGCCTGGGCCACACATGGTGCCGAGCGCTGTTCGGCCAGGCCCAAAACAGGGCACGGGCACGCGCGGCCTGGGTTACGCCGTATCTTACTCCGTATCCACCGCGCCCTCCCCCAACGGCACGCGTCGAATGCGGCATCGTGGGAGAGATCGTGGGTGGTTTCTTTACTCGGAAAGACGGAATGTCCGCCCCCTCCCTCTTTATAAGCAGGGGAAACAGGGGCAGTTCGCCCATCTCGCCGGTTGCTACTCCAATCTCGGAAATCTCCGCCGCTCCCCCCCTCTCCTTCTCAAAGCCGAAAGAGAGCAGCGCACCGCCCCCCATTGCCACCAGCACCACCAACGTCATCGATCTCCCCCACCACCTCCGCCATGGCTCCAAAAGCCGACAAGGGGAAGGGCGTGAAATCGGTCGAGGCGCAGCGGCTCGCGGCGCTGCGAAAGGAGCGGGCCATCTTCCCCCCTCAGCTCGACGCGAAGGAGCTGAGGGAGTACTACTACCTCTTCTGGTCGACGGAGACGCGAGCGCATCCGCGCACGAAGGTACTCCCAGCTGCCGCTTCGGAACTGGCTCCAAATGGATACCCTTTCTTTGCACTATTCTTCTACTGCGGGCTCTGCCCGCCTTTCTCTGAATTTTTCTGCGATATCATGAACACCTACGGGTTCCGCCTCCTTGACTTCACCCCCAATGCCGTTCTGACCATGGCAGTTTTCGCACATCTCTACGAAAACTTTGTCGGAGTCCATCCAAATGTCGCTCTTTTTCGCCACTTCTTTATGCCCAGAGTCGAGAGAGGAGAGCCTTTATCCGGCGGAATCGCCTAGATCTCGAGAGTCGGCAAGAAGAAAGCTTATCTGGAGGGAGAGCTCCGCAGCAAGTGGGAGGAATGGAGAGCAGAGTGGTGCTGGATTGTCGAGGAGAACCCGCAGCCATTTACCGCCCTTCGACAAGCCCCAATAGCGCGCGGCAACGATTGGAGCAACGTGGCCCCGGAAGACGATAGGCTGAAGATTGCCGTCACCCGGATCCTTCGCCTCAGGCTTGCCGAGCTCACCGTAGGCGCCGTTGGCGCAGATTTTCTTCGCCGCCGCATCGCCCCCCTACAGGAGAGGAGGAGACCCGCCTGGGAGTTCCAGAACTCGGCGGATATCATGAGGCTGCGCCCGGGCCTCAACTTCAACTTCACTGTCCTGGAGCTGGACGTAATGCTCCTGGAACTGTTCAAGCGCGATCCTCAACATCCATTCATGTTGCCGAGGGGTGTCGTTCCGTTGTGCAACAACTCCTCGCTCGACCGCATCCGTGCAATGATGCCGCTGTGCGACTCGCATGGAATTGTCCCAACTTGGCAAGAGCCGGCAGACGCCGTCGTGCAGGAGTTCTTTGACGGCTTGGTTGAAGTGCCGGTCCGCTCCGACGAGCAGAAGAGCCTTACTCGCGACACCACCGACGCGGAGATGCAGCGCATCGCCACTAGGCTGGAAGAGGCGGCGGCAGCCACTGCCGCGGGTGAGTTTGGATTAACCGTGGAGGAGGCAGAGGCAGCAGAGGCGGCAAGCCTTGCCGAGCGTGAGGAGTTTGCCGGCGAGGGAGAGCTTTTCGGGCCCGAATATGAGTCAAGCGATCCCCGGCGAGGGAGAGCTTGTCGGACCCAAACCTTCAGACAGCTTGCCACAAGCGGAGCCCCCATCTCCACCAAGAAGGCGTCTCCGCAAGGCCGTGGACGTAGCAGGGCGGCAGACGAGTCAACAGCCGCCGTGCGGCGTGAGACGCTCTACCGCGGCAAGAACTGTTGCCGCGGGAGCGCCTCACGCCGCTGCGGCAACTGGAGCGGGGTCTTCCCGGCCCACCGCTACTGCTCCTGCCAAGCGGACAAGGGAAACTACTCCTCCACCTCGTCGCACCGGAGGCGAGTCGGACTTCGATCTCTCCACGCTCAGCTCCGACGAGGAAGAAGAAGAGTAAGATTCTTTGCCGTGCTTGTAGTTCTTCAATTCTTGCTCTTTTGTCTTGTATCTAATTTGCTTTACTCCGAACCCATTCCTTTTCAGGACTCTAGCCTAGAGAGCGGCGAAGAGAGCCAAGGTCCCGGTGATTGTCATCGAGGACGAACCCACCGCGACAGCAGAGGGCGTGTCCGAGGCCATCTTGCCGGACCCGGCAACTTTTCCCCAAAGCAGCCCCCATCGGAGCCCCCAGTGTAAGTATATAGTTTACTTCCTGCTGTCAGGCGCGCATGGGTGATCTTTCTTTGCTGATATCTGACTGTTGGTTTGTGCAGAAGCAGAGCAGCCTCACCAGGAGAGCCCGGAAGCCGTTCCCGAAGTGCCATCTGCTTCGACTACACTGCCAAGGGAGAATTCCCCCGCAACGGAGCGTTCTCTGGCAAGGGAGAACTCTCCGACAAGGGACAGTTCTCCGGCAAGGGACAGCACCACTGATCCTCCGGTGGTTGAGACCACGACTGCAGATCCTAGTACAGGTAATCCTCTTGCTTTAAAACTTCCCTTGGGTTCTTCTTCTTCTGATTTTCTTTTTGGATATTTGCTTGACTTTTCTCTTTTCTTCGGTCATCAGATCCATCTGCTACGGATCCGATGGAAACCGAGATCGCCGGCGAGGAGAACGCGCGCAGCAACACCGACGACACCGTTGCCACCGAAGGGGAAGCCGGCGCTGATGATCCCGCCGGCAAAGAGGCCGCCAAAGCTGCCGCCGCAGAAGCTGGTGAGGGATCCGGCGATCGCACTGACGGCCCCGAGGCCGCAGGAGCGCCAGGCGCTGCGCCGACCGCCGATCCCTCCGCCGTTGCTGCAGCGCCAGGCTCCGAAGAGCCCCAGCCCGGCGCCTATTAGAAGGCCGGCGACGGCATCTTCATCAAGCTCCCCTGGGCGTCAAGCTCCAGGGCGCCGGTCGAAGGAGAGATTTTGGATGGAGAGGTGCTCGCCTGCGCGGGGCGGACGCTGGTCGACGCGCCAAGCAGCAGCAGCGATGAGCCTGAGGAGGAGCGGCTGCTTTGGAAGCTGTTGTCACTGTACCGTGCCCGACAAGCCAAGCAGGAATCCCGAGAAGCGCTTGTCGCGAGGGCGGGAGTGGACATTGAGAAGCACGCTGAGGAGCTCCGGGGTCTCGGGCAGGAAACTCCACGGTCCCTGGCAGGGGAGCTGGAGCAAGTCGCCGAGCAGCGGAAAGCCTTCCTCCTTGAGAAGGCTGAGGTCGAAGAGCAACAGCGGCTCGCTGCCGAGAAGCTATCTACGCAAGAAGGCGGGTTGGCGCAGCGCAAGGTCAACCTTGACAGCCACGAGGAGGAGCTTGCCGTGCCCGACCAAGCAATTGGCGGGGCTCAAAAGGAAGCAAAGGATGCTGCCGCAGCTGCCGAGGCCGCCAAGAAGGAGCTGGAGACGAAGATGGCGCAGCTGGAGGCCGATCTCAAGGCGAGCGGCGAGGAGCTTGCCGCGCTCAAGCGTGAGCGCGAGAAGGACGCCGCCGCTCATGGCGAGCTGCAGGGTCGCCTCGCTGAGAGGAGCAAAGAGCTTAGCGCCGCCAAGGACTCCAACGCAGATCTTGAGTTGAAGCTGGCCACTTTGACCAACACGCTGGACGACGCCAGGGAGCAGGAGGTGGCCTTGAAGGAGAATATCAAGGCCGACGAGGCGCTGCTGCGAGTGCCGCTGCCGCCCAGAATGGTTTTAGGGAGACTGTGGAGCACTGGACCGAGGGTCTGGTGAATGTTGCCACAGCCATCGACGGGGAGCTGGCGCAGCTGGGGATGGAGGATCTCGGGTACTCCTCCGATGAGAACCTCCAACCCAGCGCCAAGCTCAGCTTGTTCTTCAAAGGCATGGCGACGGCCCTCCAGCGACTCCGGGAGAAGATCCCAAAGCAGCTGGCCGACGAGTCGCGCAAGATCTGCGCGGGAGTTCTTCAAAAGGTGCTGGTGAAGGTGGCCTTCCGCAACCCAGGCCTCAACCTCACCAACGTCCTCAGGTCCCTGCCGCCGGATGCTGATCTGGAAGCGCTCAAGGCCCTTGTCGCACCCATTGTGGACAAGGTGAGCGAGATCAAGAGGGTTGAGGGCGATCACGTAGATTTGGCCGCCCGTTTTCTCTTTTTCTTGTCGTTGTTGGTCATGTTATAAGAACAATCTGTTAGAGCTGCGACAAGCTATCTTGTAATATAACTCTATTTTGGGTAGAGATTGCTGTGTTATTTCCTTTACTTGATTCCTTCCTTTGTATGATTTTTCCCTACACTTTTAGGGAACTTGTCGGTGCAGGCACCTTAGCCGCGAGCGCTGAGTGCGGGACATCAGCAGCCTGCTGGCGGTGCCGCTTCCGACGAGAAACCTTGTCACAACTAGTTGCAGCTCACTTAAGTTGTTGAGCGGACTCAAAAAAAAGTAAGGGCGCAACTAGCTACGAGTTGGTTCCTCTGCGCACAGGTTTTCCATACAAAGTACGGTCGTTCGAGGAAGATAACTTAAAAATTTAAAACTGATTGCTCAAACTTTGGCAACTTAGCTTTTCAGTCATTTGCTTTCCGGTAAGGCGAAACTTCCTTGAACGATGCCTGGTCCACACCATTATCTTCTCCTTTCCCCCCGGCAAACTTGTGTGCGAGGGAACCTTCCTTTCCTTTTTTGAGAAAAAGAAAGAAGAGAAAATAAAGATATGGAGCCTTACGGCTCGTTATTGCTTACCGGGGGTAGGCGCTGCACAAAGTGTCAGATAACGCATGCAAAGATAGTAGAAAGCATGAAATTGACAAGATGTGCGGAGCACATGAGCTTTACTTATGCACGGGTTCTGCGCCCGGCTTTGTACAAAGGATTACATGCAACATCGGCAAGACTTGTACAAAAGGTGGTTGCCGGAACAGGTTCAGGCAACCACGCCTTACGGGTAAAACTTACGAAGATGCTCAATGTTCCAGGAGTTGCTCATCGGAATGCCATCTTCGGTCACAAGGCGGACAGCGCTAGGCCTAGTGACTCGTTTCACCCGGTAAGGGCCTTCCCACTTCGGCGTCAACTTGTTGGAATTCTTGGCGGACTGAACATGCCGAAGAACAAGGTCGCCTTCCTCGAGACTTCTGGCATTAACTTTGCGGCTATGGTAGCGGCGCAAAGCTTGCTGGTATCGAGCAGCTTGTACAGCAGCCTGAAGACGGTCCTCCTCAAGGAGCAGCGCGTCATCTTGTCGCAGCTGCTCTTGCTCAAGCTCATCATAAGCGAGCACTCGAGGTGATCCATATACGAGTTCCGTGGGGAGAACTGCCTCTGCTCCATAGACTAGAGCGAAAGGTGTTTGGCCAGTGGCTCGATTTGGCGTCGTCCTGATCGACCAAAGAACCACCGGCAGCTCCTCAATCCAGTTCCTTCCGCACTTGTGGAGCCTGT
The DNA here is from genome assembly GCF_002162155.2 of Triticum dicoccoides. Lineage (NCBI taxonomy): Eukaryota > Viridiplantae > Streptophyta > Magnoliopsida > Poales > Poaceae > Triticum > Triticum dicoccoides. Next base: position 39,889,532 of record NC_041381.1, on the reverse strand, counting down.
CGAAAGTCCTGGTCTTGAGCCCGCGCAGCACTTCAGCATTTGCCCTCTCCGCTTGACCGTTGCTTCTCGGATGAGCAACAGAAGCAAAGCAGACCTTGGCGCCACGATCTTGGACGTACCGCATGAAGGTGCGGCTCGTGAATTGTGTGCCGTTGTCGGTGATGATCCTGTTAGGGACCCCGAAACGGCAAACAATCGACCTGAAGAACTTGACTGCTGACTGTGCTGTCACCTTCCTCACTGGTTCCACTTCCGGCCACTTTGTGAACTTGTCGATTGCAACGTACAAGTACTCAAAGTCCCCGACAGCTTGGGGAAAAGGGCTGAGGATATCGAGCCCCTAGACCGAAAATGGCCAGGATAAAGGGATCGTCTGGAGAGCTTGAGCTGGCTGGTGTATCTGTTTGGAATGGAACTGGCATGCTTCACACTTGGTTACTTGTGCAGTTGCATCCTGGAGAGCTGTCGGCCAAAAGAAACCTTGCCGGAACGCTTTGCCAGCAAGTGCTCTCGCGCCAATGTGGTGACCACATATGCCTCCATGTATCTCTGCCAACAGCTTTTGTCCGTCCTCCCGGTGAATACACTTCAATTTCACGCCGTTGAGTCTTCTTCTGTATAGTGTGTCATCGACAAACTGGTACATACTTGACTACCGGGCTACTCTTTCCGCTTCTTCTTGCTCTTCGGGAAGTTCTCCTGTCTGAAGGAAATGGACAATCTGTTGTGCCCATGCTGGAGCTTGCGGCTCGACAACAAAGACTAAAGGCACATCTGCAGCTGCGGGAACATCCGCTTCTATGGCGAGGACCTGCGGCTCAGCCGGAGCTTGGCGTTCCCCGACAAGCTTGCCGGAGCAAAACTTGTCGGGAGCGTTTGCTTCAACGGAACAAACCCTAAGGCTTGTCGGAGTAGACTGCTCCTCAGCACCTTTGGTGTTGATCTTGAGGACCTTCTTGGCGGCGGGTTCGGGGAGCTCCGCCGGAAAATAGTCACCAGAAATCAACTTCCTCTTCTTGCTCTGTCCAGTTGATGGTGTTACAGACGGTTGAGTCAGCTTGAGCACAAAGATCGCTGGTTCTACAGGTAACTTAAGTGCGGTGCACTTTGACAGGCCATCGGCAATATCGTTCTAAGCTCTTGGAACATGTTCCATCTGTAGGCCGTCAAAGTGCTCTTGTAGCTTTCTCACTTCATCAACGTAGGCTTCCATCAACAGACTCTGATAATTCTTGTTCACTTGGCGGACGACAAGCTGTGAGTCACCCCTGACAATGAGCTTCTTGATTCCAAGGTCTGCTGCGATCCTGAGACCGGCAAGCAAACCTTCATACTCTGCAGTATTGTTCGTTGCTTGCTCCTTGGGAAAGTGCATCTGGACTACGTACTTGAGGTGCTCTCCGGTGGGTGCAACAAGTAGCACGCCCGCACCGGCGCCTTGCAGCGAGAAAGCACCATCAAAGTACATCAGCCACTCTTTGCTTGCTTCCTTGACGGGGATGCTCGTTTCTGGAACTTCTTCATCTTGTGTTGGCGTCCACTCTGCTATGAACTCTGCCAATGCTCTGCTTTGGATAGTTGAAGTGCTCTCAAACTTGAGGCCAAAGCTTGACAGTTCCAGTGCCCACTCGACAATCCTGCCTGTTGCTTCTGGATTTTGCAGTATCCTCTTCAGCAGAAAACGAGTGACGACTGTGATGTCATGTGCTTGGAAGTAATGGCGCAGCTTTCTCGAGGCCATGAGAAGGCCGAAAAGCAATTTCTGCACACCAGAATACCTTGACCTAGCCCCCTGCAGAAGGGAACTGACAAAGTAAACTGGGCGCTGCACCATTCTTTTCTGCATCTTCTCATGCGCCTGCGCAGATCCATCTTTGTCGGGACCAGAGCTTGCCGGTGAAGTCTCCTGCTTGTCTCTGGATGCATCTACCGTGGTTTCTGGCTCATCATCCGCCTCCCTCTCCGCTACTAACGCGGCACTAACCACTTGATTGGTTGCCGCTATATATAGCAGCAACTTCTCTTGTGGCTTAGGTGCGACAAGTGTTGGAGTGGACGACAGGTATCTCTTTAAGTCCTGCAGCGCAACCTCCGCTTCCGGAGTCCATTTCATTGGACCTTCCTTTTTCAATATTTTGAAAAATGGCAGGGCGCGCTCAGCAGACCTAGAGATAAACCTGCTGAGAGTAGCTACGCAACCGACAAGTCTTCGTACATCCTTGACGCACTTTGGAGCTTCAATCTGCTCAATGGCCTTGATCTTGTCGGGATTGGCTTCAATTCCCCGCTGAGACACGAAGAACCCGAGAAGCTTGCTGGAGGGGACTCCAAACACGCACTTCTCGGGGTTAAGCTTGAGGTTGATCTTGCGCAGATTTGCAAAGGTTTCGTCTAAGTCTTGAATGAGAGTCTCCTTGTCCTTGCTCTGGACCACTATGTCATCCATGTAGGCTTCCACATTTCTGTGTATTTGCGGCTCAAAAGCGTCGTGGACTACCCTTGCAAATGTTGAACCAGCATTCTTTAAACCGAAAGGCATCCGTACGAAACAGTATGTGCCACATGGGGTGATGAATGCGGTCTTCTCCACATCCTCTTCTGCCATGAAGATCTGATGGTATCCTGAGTATGCATCAAGAAATGAAAGCAAGTCACATCCGGCCGTGGAGTCAACAATCTGGTCGATGCGCGGCAATGGAAATGGGTCTTTGGGACAAGCTTTATTGACATCGGTAAAGTCGATACAAAGCCTCCATTTCCCGTTTGCCTTGCGCACAACTACAGGGTTGGCCAACCACGTAGGATGGAGCACTCCTCTGACGAGGCCTGCTGCTTCCAATTTCTTGATTTCTTCTGCGATGAATTCTTGGGGCTCCACTGCCTGTTTCCTGACTTTCTGCTTGACGGGCCGCGCATGAGGACAGACGGCAAGATGGTGCTCGATTACTTTCCTGGGAACACCGGGGATGTCAGACGGTTGCCATGCAAATACGTCGACGTTCGCCCGCAGGAAAGCAACGAGCGCGCTTTCCTATTTAGGGTCGAGAGTGGCACTGATGGTGAAGGTACCACCAGTGCCATCCTCCTTGGCGGACACCTTCTTGGTCTCAGGTGGAGCTACCATTGTTTTCTTACACTTGCCGGTGGAGCTCGATGGTGCGTCCTCGACGGTAGCGCAGCACTCCGAAGAGGTGCGCTTGCCGGAGTGGGCATCAGAACTCTTGCCGGACTTGGTCTTCTTCTTCACCCCGTGAGCTTCAATGGCAAGTGTCTTGCGATCTGTTGTGGCTGTTGCTTCCCGGTAGATCTTGTCGGCGCAGATAAGAGCATCCTTCTTGTCGCCAGGGACAGAGATGACACTTATCAGGCCTGGCATCTTCAGCATGTTGTATGCATAGTGAGGCTGCCATGAATTTGGCGAGTGCTGGATGGCCGAGTATCCCATTGTAACGCAATGGAAAGTCAGCAACGTCAAAAATGACCCTCTCAGTCCTGAAGTTCAACTCGCTGCCAAATGTCACCGGCAACGTGATCTTTCCCTTCGGCTTGCTCCTTCCTGGATTGATTCCTTGGAACGTGCCGGTCTCTTCGAGCTCGCCATCAGGGATTTGGAGTTTCTGGAGTACCGCGGAGGAGATCAGGTTCAAGCCGGCCCCGCCGTCAACTAGCATCTTAGTGACCTTGAGGTTGCGGATAGTTGGTGAAACCAACATCGGCAAGCACCCGACCGTAGTTATGCGATCAGGGTGGTCCTCAATATCAAAGATGATAGGCGTGCTAGACCATTTCAGAGGCCTGCGTGACTCGACGGGTGGTTCTGCCGCATTAACTTCCCGCACCCACTGCTTGAGCTGGCGGTGTGAAGTATGCAGAGAAGCACCTCCGTCAACGCATAGGACCTCTGTGGCTTTCTGGAACTCCTGCTCATCGGTCTCGTCATCATCCATATCTTCATCGTCGTCGTCATCTTCATCCTTGTCGCGGCTACGGGGAGGTCTGTCTCCTTGCCGCTGCTTGGCCTTGCCGCGGCGCCCTCCTCGGTCGGGCGTTTCTTGCCGGCTCCTCCAGCAGCTTCCTGGGCTTTCTCCTTGTCGCGTCGCTCGTATTCAGCCTTTTGCTGCTCGACCTTCTTGCAGCTCTGGAGGTCATGGCCCTTGGTACGGTAGATCTTGCAGTACTACTTGTTGGTGCCGTCCTGCTTGTCGGCAACCGCCACAGCCTCCTCGCCGGAGCTACCAGCTTTGGCTTTCTTGGTGCCACCTCCGTTGCCGGACTGCTCAACGACTAGCACATCTTTGCCTTTCTTCTTCCTGTTGTTTCGCCGCCGGTTTTTCTTTGCCGGGGCAGTCTCCTCACTATCAGATCCTCCTGCTCCTATATTCTCTCCGGGGAGTTTCCTCCCTTCCTCAGCACGTGCACACTTGTCGGCCAAGGCATATAGCTCACTGACGTCTCTGATCTTGCACATCGCCATCTCCTCCCGCATCCTGCGGTTTCGCGCGTTCTGATGGAATGCGCTGATTACCGCGGCAGGGTGGACATCTGGGATGTTGTGTTGTACACGGCTGAATCTCTGAATGTACTTGCGCAGGGGCTCTCCTTCCTTCTGGGCGAGCAGATGAAGGTCGCTCTCTTGGCCATGAGGCTTGTGGCCGCCTGTAAAGGTGCCGACAAACTGATGGCACAGGTCTGCCCAGGAGGATATGGAGTTGTCCGGCAAGTGCATGAGCCAGGATCTAACATTAGGCTTGAGCACCAGCGGGAAGTAGTTGGCCAGGATCTTGTCGTCCCGCCCCCCGGCAGCTTGCACCGCGATGGTGTAGATGCTAAGGAACTCCGACGGATGTGACTTACCGTCGTACTTCTCTGGTACATCTGGCTTGAAATTCTTCGTGCTGGGCCACTGGACTTGCCGCAGCTCACGAGTGAACGCAGGGCAACCTACCGCGTACGGCAAGTCGCCTGGTTCCCCTGGTGCATGCATGTCGACAGAGGGCCCAGCGCGCTGGTCCGATTGACGCCGCGCTTCTCTTCGGCGCTCGATGCGAGTACGAGCGTCTTCTTGCTGTCGTTCATGAAGAACTTGGCGTTGATCGCGACGAGCTCGTGGATCTGATGATGCGGTGGAGTCGCTGTCGAGGTGGATCCGGTGAGTCGGCGATCTTGGCCTTCGGGGTGGAGAGTGCATGGTGGTTGCACCCCAACCGGTTTCGTCGCCACCGGCTCGTGCCTGGCAGTCCTGCCGCGGCAGCGACGCACTCGGCTGCCGCAGAGTGTCACCGTTGGCGAAGCCGATGAGACTCTAAATGGTGGCCCTCCATTGATCGATCTTGTCTTCCGTTGGACGGTAATCCAGGAGCAGTTGAGCTCGCGCCAAAGCTTCTGCTGGAGTGGTGGGTGGCAGTGGCGAACGGTGCGAGGAGCGGGATATGCTCGTGCCAGCATGTCGGCATGCATGCCGGTCTTGAGTGCCCCGAGATCCACCAGCTCGATCTTGGTCCAACAAACATATGGTACTGTGAATACCATGACGCTGTCGATCCTGCGCCTCCTGAGACGGGCGCGGTGCATGTACGGACGCCGAGGTCTGCGCAGCCTTGTCCTTGGACCTGGCAGCACCGTGAGCTCCCTCGTCGACGCCCGTTCTTCCGCCGGCGTCTACCCCACCACTCGTTTGCTCCGGTGGTGGTGGGATCGACGTGGACGGAACAGCTCCCGCCGAAGTCTTCTTCTTCGGTGGCATGTCGATGAAGAAGATGAAGATCTAGCTTGTGTGAACGCCTGATCAGGTTCACACAACCTTGACGCCCCCTACCTGGCGCGCCAAAGATGTCGGGGAAGCTGATCCGCGAACACCTATGGGGAACGGCGGACCGAGCCCCTTTCGGTTCGGCGGGGGGCGGAGGTCGCACGAAGAGCGGATCGAGGTGAAGCACACGAGCAGTTTACCCAGCTTCGGAGCTCTCCGGAGAGATAATACTCCTACTGCTGCTTGGCTGATTGTATTGAGTTCTTGCTCAGGAGCGCTGAGTACTACAGTACGCACCAGCTGCTAACGAGACCGAGCATGAGTGTTTTTCAGGCTTCCGAACCCCCTCTACGTTGCGCATGGGCCTCCTTTTATATGCTCAAGGGGTCACCGACAGGTGGCAACGCACACAAGGGTAAAAATGGAAAAGGAGTTGCGGTTGGTACAACTACTTGTACAGTGTATCCTACCTAACCCTAACGGCAGGGGACAAAGGCATTAAATGCCCGTTTGCGTCCCCAAATAGTGCAAAAAGGACCGTCAGGGACGCCACCGTTCTCCATGATGGCAGTCTTGTCAGTGTCGCTTGCCACCTCGCACCGCTGGCTGCACAGACTCTTGCCACGCGCGCCTCGAAAGACCCCAGGGCGACATGTTGGTGGATGTGCTGGAGCGCGGGTACTGAGTGGTAGCTTGCTGCGGCAAGGGCCTTGCCGCGGTTGTTGTCTTGTCGCGCCCGGAAGCTTGTCGCTCACCGGGCCTTGCCGGGACGCGTGGCGCGTCACGGCAAGTTCCTTGCGATGCCTTGGTTGGCCTTCCCGGCAAGCTCCTCTTGCCGGGGCCTTGTCTCCTTGGCTTGAATACTTTGTTCTTGAATGGTTCCAAAGGAACCACGGAGGACCTTGGCGGTCACCCGGCAAGCCTTGCCGCGGGGTGCTGCAACTGCCCATGCACAAGTTCGGGATACTAGGGTACCCCTACTCTAGTACACCGACAGCGGCGGAGCTCAAGTGGCAGAGAGGAGAGGAAGAAGACGATTGGGTAAAATACCTAGGTCGCCCTATTTATAAGGGAAGACTGACCGAGAGGGCACGAAACACGAGGAGATAACATTTGTTATCCAGCGGCTCTGGCGCCTCGATTCTCGGGATGGTTAGTAAAGACAAAGATCCGTTCAAGATACGACGGAGTAAACATTAATTTTTATTGAAGATGACGTCATGATGATTTAATCTGGATCCAGATGATGATGTCACGGCGGGTTAAAAATCTTCATTCAAGACAAAGGACTGCAGGATAGCCCATAAGGTATTTTAAGATTCACATGAACAGGTTCAAATCAATCTGGGGCCTAATGTTGGGGATATAACTATTTGTGTAAGCCGCCCAGGAGGGGCCGGGTTACGCAAAGAAGACTCACCAGAGAGAAGCCCAAGACCAAAGTATGAAGATGGCGGTTCATAGAGAGCTTAAGGCCCGCAGGCGACTTAAGGCCCGTTGTAATAAACCGTTGTAATAATATTACTTGTATCATAAGGTAAACTTAACTAGTCACCGAGTCGGACATTGTTTATAAGCCGGCCGGGAATCTGTAAGCTGCAGGGCGTCGACCCGTGTATATAAGGGGACGACCCGCTGGCGGCTTAGGGCAAGAAACAACTCATCGAGAGCCAGGCATAGCATATCTCGCTCCCTGGTCATCGAAACATCAATACCAACCCAACTAGACGTAGGCCTTACCTTCACCGTAAGGGGCCGAACTAGTATAAAATCTCTCGTGTCCTTTGTCCCGATTAACCCCTTCAAGCTTCCTAGTTGCGATAGCTAAACAACTAAGTCCTTTCACGAGGACATCTGACGTGACAATTCCACGACATAACCCCTAAGTTTGATTGTGTTAAATCTTTTATGGATACCGATGCTTTTCATGAATTTAGCACTAAATATGGACTTGACTCTGAGATAGGAGGTTCTTTCTGTGAATCATTTGCTACTCATGTTGTTCTCCCTTAGGAGAAGTGGATTAAATATCATCCTCCCACTTAAGTGAAAGTAGTAGAACCTATTAAAGTTGATGAAAAAATATTACTTATAATGTTGATCCTATTGTTCCTACAACTTATATTGAGAAACCACCTTTTCTGTTTGAATAAAGGATCATGCTAAAGCTTCAACTCTAGTTCGTAGGAGTAATGCTAGAACACCTACACCCCCTATCGGAGTAAATGACCACGGGTAGCCCTATCTGCTCCCCATGACGTTTGAAGACATCGGGGCCGGTTGCGCCCCTCAAGCGTCCAAACAAAGGGCCGCCTCACTACGGGAAATAGTTAATTTGCCGTCAGGAGGCATCTTTGCCGTCAGCTTTTCGTCGGGCAGACGGCAAAGAAAGGGTTTGCCGTCATTAGCAGAAGGCAAAGAAAAACTTACGACAAAATAAACTTTGCTATCTGCAGAAAAAAATACAGACGGCAAAGAGCTCACTTTGCCGTTTGCAGTAAAAATCACAGACGGCAAAGAACCTTTGCCGTTTGCATTTCTTTTGGCAGAAGGCAAAACATCTTTGTCGTCTGTGTTTTTTTTGGCAGACGGCAAAGATCTCTTTGGCGTCTGTATTTTGTTTCGCAGACGACAAAGGAAAAGCACACCACGCGGATCGATCACATGGATCGATGACTTGGCAACATCTTAGCCGCAGATCCCACCCACTCTAAAGTCGTCGGCCGCACGCTCCCACCGACCGCCAGGATGCACGCGCCCCCATGCACACCCCCACCCACGATGCTAGGACCGTACCTGCCCACCCACGACTCCCTTCTCCTTCTCGCTCGTGCTCCCTCCTCTCTCTATCTCGCACGCTCTCTCCTGCTCCCTCCTCCCTCCTCCCCCGAGCAGCCACACGCCGCCGGCCAATGCCCGCCCACAAATCCGGCGCCTCCGAGCAGCCGCCCCCTAGCCCAGCGACCGCCCGCCCCAAAGGAGCCGCACACCAGGGCCAACGCCAGCGCGCCCGTCTGTCCGCCATGGCGCCCAACACCGCATGATGCTCCAGCTCGCAATGTCGTCATCACCCGCTGGCCGACCGCAACCCAGCTCCTCCGGCCGCGCATCCGAGCCCGTGCACACCCCGAGCTCCTCCTCACCCGCCGTTCATGCGCTCCGCCTCCCGAGCTCTGCCGCTAGAATAGCAGGGAGCTCCACTGGTCGAGCACCGCCCATCCCCGATGTCCCTCACATGCGTCCTTGCGGCACCGGAGAGATTTAGCTCCCAAGCGCGGCTGGGCCCGAGCGGCGCGGCTGAGTAGGGCCATCACCGGCGGTCGAGCACCGCCCATCCCCTGCCTCCTCACGCCACCGGAGCGAGTCAGCTCCCCAGCGCGGCTGCGGAGGAGTGGCGCGGCTGATCAGGGCCGGGCGACGGTGCAACGAGCGGAGCACGGTAGAGCGGTGCTGTGAGTGGGACGGGCGGTGGGGCGAACAAAGCACAACAGTGGAGAAGAAGGACCTGATTGATTTTTAGTTTTACTTTTTAGGGTCCTTTTGTTAATTTCTAGGACTATTCTGTAACTTTGGTTTTTGCAGAATCATGTTTACATTTTGTACTGGAGTAACATTGAATGAAGGGCACTAAACACGGCTCGGCCTTTCCCTGTTAAAAGAAAAAGAAGAAACAGTGCACTGCATGCATTGACCGCATCCCTCGGAAGCTGTGTGTGTGTGTGTGTTTAATTTGACCATTTTCATTGCTATCTTTGATATCCCCGGCTGACGGCAAACCCCCGAATAGCTGACGGCAAAGATGTAGTCTGGCGGACGACAAAAGTACTTTTATTTGCCGTCTGTGATTTATAAGGCCGATAGCGTAGCAAATTTGGGTGACGGCAAAGTCTTTGCCGTCTGCCCCAATTAAAAGTTGATGGCAAAGTATTCTTTGCCGACTTATCTTTGCCGTCTGAGCTTGTCATCTGCTTCCTAACGGCAAAATCATTGCCGTCTGGATTTAGGTCTTTGCCGTCTGTAATCCACAGATGGAAAATTACTTGTTTCCCGTAGTATTTTTAGCAAAGGACAAGCCTGGACAATTTATTATAATGAGAAAAGCGCTCCCGAGGACACATGGGAATTACCGTCAAGCTAGTTTCATCACGCTCATATGATTCGCGTTCGGTACCTTGATAGTTTGATATATGGGTGGGCCGGTGCTTGGGTACTGCCCTTACTTGGACAAGCATCCCACTTATGATTAACCACTATTGCAAGCATCCGTAACTACAAAAAAGTATTAAGGCAAACCTAACAATAGCATGAAACATATGGATCCAAATTAGCCCCTTACGAAGCAACACATAAACTAGGGTTTAAGCTTCTGTCACTCTAGCAAACCATCATCTACTTTTTACTTCCCAATACCTTACTCTAGGCCCAAATAATGGTGAAGTGTCATGTAGTCGATGTTCACATAACACCACTAGAGGAGAGACAACATACATCTCTCAAAATATCGAACGAATACCAAATTCACATGACTACTAATAGCAAGACTTCACCCATGTCCTCAGGAACAAACGGAACTACTCACAAAGCATATTCATGTTCATAATCAGAGGAGTATTAATATGCATAAAGGACCTGAACATATGATCTTCCACCAAGTAAACCAGTTAGCATCAACTACAAGGAGTAATCAACACTACTAACAACCCACAGGTACCAATTTGTGGTTTTGATACAAGATTGGATACAAGAGATGAACTAGGGTTTGGAGGTGCTGGTGAAGATGTTGATGGAGATTGACCCCCTCCCGATGAGAGGATCGTTGGTGATGATGATGGTGATGATTTCCCCCTCCCGGAGAGAAGTTTCCCCGGGAGAACAGCTCTGCCGGAGCCCTAGATTGGTTCCGCCAAGGTTCCGCCTCGTGGCGGAGGAGTTTCGTCCCGTGAGCTTCCTTATGATTTTTGCTAGGGTAAAAGACCTCATATAGCAGAAGATGGCACCGGAGGGCCACCAGGGGGCCCAGGAGACAGGGGGCGCGCCCAGTAGGGGGGCGCTCCCCCACCCTCCTGGCCAGGGTGTGGGCCCCCTCAGGTACTTTCTTTTCTCATAATTTCTTATTAAATCCAAAATTAACTTTCATTGAGTTACGAGACATTTGGAGCTATGTAGAATAGGTTTCCAATATTTGCTCCTTTTCCAGCCAGAATCCCAGCTGCCGGCATTCCCCCTCTTCATGGTAAACCTTGTAAAATAAGATTGAATAGCCATAAGTATTGTAACATAACGTGTAATAACAGTCCATAATGCAATAAATATTGATATAAAAGCTTGATGAAAAATGGACGTATCAACTCCCCAATCTTAGACATCGCTTGTCCTCAAGCGGAAGCCGAAATCAAAAAATATGTCGACATGTTTAGAGATAGAGGTGTCGATAAAAATAAAATACGGACATGAGGGCATCAAGATCATTCCTATAACAGCAACATATATATAGATTTTGTCATATGATTTCTTATGCTCAAGTAACAATCTATTCACAATGTCAAGTATGGAACATAAACTTCATTGGAAACTAACAAACTATAATCTCAATCATTGAAGCAATTGCAATTTATCATAACGTCAGAAAGAGTCAAGAATAGAGCTTTTCAGCAAGTCCACATACTCAACTATCATATAGTGTTCTACAATTGCTAACACTCACGCAATACTTATGGTTATGGAGTTTTAATCGGACACTGAGAAAGATAGGGGCTTATAATGTTGCCTCCCAATGTTTTACCTCAACGGTAATGTCAACAATAATAGTTCATGCTAACGAACATCCAACTGGATATATGTATCAGGATCTTTCTAACACGAGGTGCTTACCAAAGGATAAAATGAAAAAGGGAAAGGTGAAGATCACCTTGACTCTTGCATAAAGTAAAAGACATAAAGTAGAAGATAGGCCCTTCGCAGAGGGAAGCAGAGGTTGTCATGCGCTTTTAGGGTTGGATACACAAAATCTTAATATGAAAGAACGTCACTTTATATTGCCACTTGTATATGGACCTTTATTATGCAGTCCATCGCTTTTATTGCTTCCATAACAAGATCGTATAAAGCTTATTTTCTCTGCACTAATAAGTTGTGCATATTTAGAGGGCAATTTTTATTTCCGGCACCGATGACAACTTACTTGAAGGATCTTACTCAATCCATAGGTAGATATGGTGGACTCTCATGGCAAAACTGGCTTTAAGGATATTTGGAAGCACAAGTAGTATCTCTACTTGGTGCTAGGAATTTTTGGCTACCATGAGGGGGAAAGGCAATCTCAACATGTTTGAATGATCCATGACAATATACTTTAACTGAGATGTGAGAAAACATAAACCATTACGTTGTCTTCCTTGTCCAACGTCAACTCTTTAGCATGTCATACTTTAATGAGTGCTCACAATTATAAAAGATATCCAAGATAGTATATTTATATGTGAAAACCTCTCTTTCTTTATTACTTCCTACTAATTGCAACAATGACCAAAACTATGCTTGTCAACTCTCAACAACTTTTAAGCCTCATACTTTCTATGTGTGAAGTCATTACTATCCACAAGATATATATGAAACTCTTTTATTCTTTTTATATTCTTTCTATTTTTCTCATGATCATAGCAAGATGGCAAAGCCCTTGACTCGACACTAATCTTTATTATAGATAACTCATGGACTCGATTACAAAGAGATCACAAAGCAAAACTCAAAACTAATTCATATCAAAACTTCAATCTACTAGATCAAGATATTACTAAAAGGATCGAACTAAGTAAAACAGTAAAGATAGGAGTGTGATGGTGATACGATACCGGGGCACCTCCCCCAAGCTTGGCAGTTGCCAAGGGGAGTGCCCATACCCATGTGATTATGTCTCCTTCTTTAGAGTTGGTGTTGTCATCTTCTTGGCGATAATTCCCCTTAGGATACGATTCTCCTCCTCGAGCTTATTGACTTGTTGCTTGAGGTTCATGTTTTCCTTGTGGAGCTTGCCTGCTATGGCTAAAGCTCCTTTTACCCAAGGGTGCTGCATAGCTTCTGGAGAACAAGTGACACTCTTTTTCAAATTTTCGTAAGAAAGAAAATTAGCATTGGAATGGATGACCGAATTTGGAACAGCCGAGCTCTGTAGTTCCCCCATTGTGAATCCTGCTTGGAAGCGGGAGGTCACTTCTTTATCTTCCTCCATGGCATCTATCCTTTTCAAATCGGCCTCCATCTCATCCTCCATTGATGGTCCAAAGTGATAAGCATCGCTTTTTGCTCCTGGACCTAGTGTAGGGTGAGACACCCGACACTCTCCGACTGACTCTTGGGAAGACATCTTGCTCTAAATCCACAATAGGAATAGCTCGAAACAAAGACATAATATTTTTGCATGATACGGTGGTCAAAACTTTCGGGAGATTATATAATGAATTTTTACCGACCAAAATACGTAATGTGCAAGAAAACGGAGTTCGGGAGGCACACGAGGTGTCCACAAGACAGGGGGGCGCGCCCAGTAGGGGGGTGTGCCCCCCACCCTCGTGGAGGCCTCGTGTCCCTCTTGGACTACTTCTTTCTTCCCAAAATTCTTAAATATACCAAAATAGAGAAAAATTGCCATTAGAATTGTTTTGGAGTCGGTTTACTTACCGTACCACATACCTATTCCTTTTTAGAGTCTGGAACGTTCTGGAAAGTGTCCCTTATGCATTCCTCTGGGGTTATGGTTTCAATAATATTAGTTTCAACATTAATAGGGTTACCTGAGATATAATGTTTGATTCTTTGACCGTTCACCACCCTCGGACTTGTGCCTTCGAAGTTGTTGATTTTTATGGCGCCGGAACGATAGACCTCCTCGATAACGTAAGGACCTTCCCACTTAGAGAGAAGTTTTCTTGCAAACAATATTAAACGAGAGTTGAATAGTAACACATAATCACCTACGTTAAATTCTTGCTTTTGTATCCTTTTGTCATGCCATCTTTTAACTTTTTCTTTAAACAATTTGGCATTCTCGTAGGCCTGGGTTCTCCATTCATCAAGTGAGCTAATGTCAAATAACCTCTTCTCACTAGCAAGTTTAAAATCATAGTTGAACTCTTTAATGGCCCAATATGCCTTATGTTCAAGTTCAATAGGTAAGTGACACACTTCTCCATAAACCATCTTATACGGAGACATACCCATAGGATTTTATACGCAGTTCTATAAGCCCATAATGCATCATCAAGTTTCTTGGACCAATTCTTTCTAGATATATTAACAGTATTTTGCAAAATTAATTTGAGCTCTCTATTGCTCAACTCTACTTGACCACTAGACCGTGGGTGATAAGGAAATCCAATTCTATGATTAACATCATACTTAGCAAGCATTTTACGGAAAGCACCATGAATAAAATGTGAACCACCATCAGTCGTGAGATATCTAGGGACTCCAAATCTTGGGAAAATAACTTCTTTAAGCATCTTAATAGAGGTGTTATGATCAGCACTACTAGTTGGAATAGCTTCTACCCATTTAGTAACATAATCAACAACAACTAAAATATGTGTGTATCAATTAGAGGCTGGAAAAGGTCCCTTATATTCAAAGGCCGAAACATCAAATGGTTCAATAACAAGAGAATAATTCATAGGCATTTCTTGATGTCTACTAATATTACCAATTCTTTAACATTCATCACAAGACAAGACAAACTTACGGGCATCTTTGAAGAGAGTAGGCCAATTAAAACCGGATTGCAATACCTTATGTGCAGTTCTGTCTCCAGCGTGGTGTCCTCCATATGGTTCGGAGTGACACTTGCGTAGGATCTGTTCCTGTTCATTCTCAAGTACACAACATCTAATAACACCATCTACTCCTTCTTTATAAAGGTGTGGGTCATCCCAAAAGTAATGTATTAAATCATAAAAGAACTTTTTCTTTTGTTGGTATGCGAAACTAGGTGGTATAAATTTAGCAACAATGTAATTAGCCTAATCAGCATACCATGGAGCAGTACCAGAAGCATTAATGACTGCTAATTGTTCATCAGGAAAACTATCATCAATAGGTAGTGGGTCATCAAGAACATTCTCTAGCCTAGACAAGTTGTCTGCAATGGGGTTCTCAGCTCCCTTTCTATCAATAATATGTAAATCAAATTCTTGAAGCAAGAGGACCCATCTAATAAGTCTAGGTTTAGCATCTTTCTTTTCCATAACATATTTAATAGGAGCATGATCAGTGTGAATAGTAACTTTAGAATCAACAATGTAGGGTCTGAACTTATCACAAGCAAATACAACTGCCAAGAATTCTTTTTCTGTAGTAGCATAATTTCTCTGGGTAGTATCAAGAGTCTTGCTAGCATATTGAATAACATTTAATTTCTTATCACCTCTCTGCCCTAGAACAGCACCTACATCATAATCACTACCATCACACATAATTTCAAAGGGTAAATTCTAATCAGGTGGCTGAACAATAGGTGAAGTGATCAAAGCTCTCTTATGTATTTCAAATGCTTCTACACAATCATCATCAAAGACAAAAGGAATATATCTTTGCAATAAATTAGTCAGAGGCCTAGAGATTTTAGAAAAATCCTTAATGAACCTCCTATAAAACCCGGCATGACCAAGGAAACTTCTTATACCTTTAATGTCCTTAGGACATGGCATCGTTTCAATAGCATCCACTTTAGCTTATCAACTTCAATACCTCTTCCAGAAATTTTATGCCCCAAGACAATGCCTTCATTAACCATAAAGTGATACTTTTCCCAATTCAGGACGAGACTAGTGTCTTCACATCTCTACAAAACTCGATCAAGGTTGCTCAAGCAATCATCAAAGGAGGATCCATAGACTGAGAAGTCATCCATGAATACCTCACAAATCTTTTCACGAAAGTCAGAGAATATAGCCATCATGCATCTTTGAAAGGTAGCAGGTGCATTACATAAACCAAAAGGCATACGTCTATAAGCAAAAGTACCGAAAGGGCAAGTAAAAGTAGTTTTGGATTGATCTTCCACTAACACGGGTATTTGAGAGAAACCAGAATAACCATCTAGAAAGTGGAAATGTGTATCTTTGGATAGTATTTCTAGAATTTGATCAATAAAAGGTAAAGGGTAATGATCTTCCTTAGTAGCTTTATTTAATTTACGGAAATCAATTACCATCCTATAACCTGTAATAATTCTTTGCGGAATCAATTCATCTTTATCATTAGGAACAACAGTAATACCTCCCTTTTTAGGGACACAATGGACAGGGCTTACCCATTCATTATCAGCGACGGGATAAATTATACCTGCCTCAAGGAGCTTTAGTATCTCCTTTCTTACCACTTCTTTCATCTTAGGATTTAATCTTCGTTGAGGATCTCTGACTGGTTTGTCATCTTTCTCCACTTTAATTTTGTGTTGGCATAGAGTGGGACTGATACCCTTAAGATCATCCAGAGTATATCCAATAGCAGCACGGTGCATCTTCAGAGTTTTCAATAATCTTTCCTCTTCCTGCTCTGAAAGGTTAGCACTAATAATAACAGGATATATCTTCTTTTCATCAAGATAAGCATATTTAAGATTATCAGGTAATGGTTTGAGCTCAAACACGGGATCGACCTTGGGTGGAGGAGGATCCCCTAGGATTTCAATAGGGAAGTTGTGTTTCAAGATAGGAACCTGCTGCAGGAATACTTCATCTATTTCCCTTCTTTCATTCATAAAAATATCATTTTCATGGTCTCGCAAATATTGTTCTAACGGATCAGTAGGAGGCACGGCATTAGAATCAAGACCAATTATTTCATATTTACTAGGTAATTCTTTAACACGGGGTTGTCTACGAAATTTATCAAAATAAAAATCATGAGTCATATCATCCAAGCCAATCGTAAAAACATCCTTTTTGCAATCAATCTTAGCATTAACAGTGTTCAAGAAGGGTCTACCAAATATAATGGGACAAAAGTCATCTTGTGGGGAACCCAGAACAAGGAAATCAGCAGGGTATTTATGTTTTTCACACAAGACTTCAACATCTCTAACAATCCCAACTGGTGAAATAGTATCTCTATTGGCAAGCTTAATAGTAACATCAATACCTTCTATTTCAGCGGGTGCAATATCATGCATAATTTCTTGGTATTAGGAAATAGGTATTGCACTAGCACTAGCACCCGTATCACATAAGCCATGATAACAATGATCTCCTATTTTAACAGAAATAACAGTCATGCGTACAATAGGTCTATGTATCTTAGCATCTGGTCTAGAAATATTAGCAGCTTCATCACAGAAATAAATAACATGCCCATCTATATTATCATCCAAGATATCTTTAACCATAGCAATACTAGGTTCAACTTTAATTTGCTCAGCAGGTGTATAGGTTCTAGTATTACTCTTACGAACAACAGTCGAAGCTTTAGCATGATCCTTCATTCTAATAGGAAAAAGTGGTTTCTCAACATAAGTAGTAGGAACAATAGGATCACTATAAGTGATAGTATTTTGTTCAACTGTAATAGGTGCAACTACTTTTACTTAAATGGGAGGATTATATTTAAACCACTTCTCCTTAGGGAGATCAACATGACTAGCAAAAGATTCACAGAAAGAAGCTACTATCTCAGAGTCAAGTCCATATTTAGCGCTAAATCCACGAAAAGCATCGGTATCCATAAAAGGTTTAACACAATAAAACTTAGGCATTATACCTGACTCATTACCATCATCGGAACCCCAATCTTCAGAGTTGTGTTTAATTCTTTCCAATAAGTCCCACTTGAATTCAGTAGTTTTCAGCATATAAGAACTAGCACAGGAAGTATCGAGCATGGTGCGATCATTGAGAGAAAGCCAAGCATAATTTTTTTGAATAATCATTTCTCTTGAGAGCTCATGGTTGGGTCATGAATATAACATTGACTTAAGCCTCCCCCAAGCTTGAGCGATGCTTTCTCCTTCACGAGGCCAGAAATTATATATGTAATTACGATCACGGTGAACAAGATGCATAGGATAGAACTTCTGGTGAAATTCCAACTTCAATCATTTATAGTTCCAAGATCTCGTATCATCACATAGCCTATACCATGTCAATGCATCTGCCTTCAAAGATAAAGGGAAAACCTTCCTCTTAACAACATCATCAGGAATACCTGCAAGCTTAAATAATCCACAAACTTCATCCACAAAGATAAGGTGTAAATCAGGATGCAATGTTCCATCTCCTGCAAAGGGATTAGCTAGCAGTTTCTCTATCATACCCGAAGGAATTTCGAAGTAAACATTTTCAGTAGGTTGAGGAGCAACTCTTTTCTCTACTGGTCGGCGTGAAGATACCCCGAACAGGTCCCTCAAAGGATTATTTTCCATAGTAACAAGTGACAGAAAATTTCAGCACACTATATAAATGTTTCCTTACCAAGTTCCACTCACCAAATGCGCTTCACTCCCCGGCAACGGCGCCAAAAAAGAGTCTTGACGACCCACCAATATAGGGGATCTATCATAGTCCTTTCGATAAGGAAATGACAAGCGGTTTTCAGTAAGGTATTCTCTGGAAGCACTGGAATTGTAGGTAACAGATAGTTTTGTGATAAAATAACTTGTAACGGGTAACAATTAATGAAAGTAAATAAGGTGCAGCAAGGTGGCCCAATCCTTTTTGTAGCAAAGGACAATCCTGGACAATTTCTTATAATTAGAAAAGAGCTCCCGAGGACACATGGGAATTATCGTCAAGCTAGTTTCATCACGCTCATATGATTCACATTCGGTACTTTGATAATTTGATATGTGGGTGGACCGGTGCTTGGGTACTGCCCTTACTTGGACAAGCATCCCACTTATGATTAACCCCTATTGCAAGCATCCTCAACTACAAAAGAAGTATTAAGGTAAACCTAACCATAGCATGAAACCTATGGATCCAAATCAGCCCCTTACAAAGCAACGCATAAACTAGGGTTTAAGCTTTTGTCACTCTAGCAACCCATCATCTACTTATTACATCCCAATGCCTTCCTCTAGGCCCAAATAATGGTGAAGTGTCATGTGGTCGACGTTCACATAACACCACTAGAGGAGAGACAACATACATCTCATTAAAATATCGAACGAATACCAAATTCACATGACTACTAATAGCAGGACTTCACCCATGTCCTCGGGAACAAACGGAACTACTCACAAAGAATATTCATGTTCATAATCAGAGGAGTATTAATATGCATAAAGGATCTGAACATATGATATTCCACCAAGTAAACCAATTAGCATCAACTACAAGGAGTAATCAACACTACTAGCAACCCACAGGTACCAATTTGTGGTTTTGATACAAGATTGGATATAAGAGATGAACTAGGGTTTGGGGAGGAAATGGTACTGGTGAAGATGTTGATGGAGATTGACCCCCTCATAATGGCATGATCGTTGGTGATGATGATGGTGATGATTTCCCCCACCCGAAGGGAAGTTTCCCTGGCAGAACAGCTCTGCCGGAGCCCTAGATTGGTTCCGCCAAGGTTCCGCCTCATGGCGGCGGAGTTTCGTCCCTTGAGCTTCCTTATGATTTTTTCCAGGGTAAAAGACCTCATATAGCAGAAGATGGGCACCAGAGGGCCACCAGGGGGCCAAGGAGACAGGGGGCGTGCCCAGTAGGGGGGACGCGCCCCCACACTCCTGGCCAGGGTGTGGGCCCCCTCAGGTACTTTCTTTGCTCATAATTTCTTATTAAATCCAAAAGTAACTTTCGTGGAGTTACGGGACTTTTGGAGTTGTGTAGAATAGGTTTCCAATATTTGCTCCTTTTCTAGCCAGAATCCCAGCTGCCGGCATTCCCCCTCTTCATGGTAAACCTTGTAAAATAAGAGAGAATAGCCATAAGTATTGTAACATAACATGTAATAACAGTCCATAATGCAATAAATATTTATATAAAAGCATGATGCAAAATGTATGTATCAGGGCGCCCCCCCTAGGGCGCGCCAAGCACCCTCGTGGCCGCGTCGGCTGCTTCTTATTGTCCACTTCAAGTCTCCTGGATTGCGTTTGTTCCAAAAAGATTGCTCCCGAAGGTTTCATTTCGTTTGGACTCTGTTTGATATTCCTTTTCTGCAAAACACTGAAATAGGCAAAAAAAACAGCAATTCGGGATGGGCCTCTGGTTAGTAGGTTAGTCCCAAAAATGATATAAAAGTGTATAGTAAAGCCCATAAACATCCAAAACGGGTAATATAATAGCATGGATCAATCAAAAATTATAGATACGTTGGAGATGTATTAGAATGGTAATTGATTTCTGCAAATTAAATAAAGCTACTAGAAAATCATTACCCTCTACCTTTTATTGATCAAATGCTAGAAAACTATCCAAAGATACACATTTATTATTTCTATATGGTTATTCTGGTTTCTCTCAAATACCTATGTCACAAGAGGATCAGGAAAAGACCACTTTTACTTGCCCTTTCGGTACCTTTGCTTATAGACGTATGCCTTTTGGTTTATGCAATGCGCCTGCTACCTTCCAAAGATGTATGACTGCTATATTCTCTGACTTTCCTGAAAAGATTGTTGATGTTTTCATGGATGATTTCTCCATTTACGACACTTATTTTAATGATTGCTTAAGCAACCTTGATCGAATTTTGCAGAGATGTGAAGAAACTAATCTTGTCTTGAATTGTGAGAAGTGCCACTTTATAGTTAATGAAGGTATTGTCTTGGGGCATAAAATTTCTGAAAGAGGTATTGAAGTTGATAAAGCTAAAGTAGATGCTATTGAAAAGATGATGTGTCCTAAAGATATCAATGGTCTAAGAAGTTTTCTTGGTGATGCTAGTTTCTATAGGAGGTTTATTAAAGACTTCTCAAAGATTTCAAGGCCTCTGACTAATCTCTTGCAAAAAGATGTTCCTATTGTTTTTTATGATTATTGTGTAGAAGCATTTGAAATACTTAAGAAAGCCTTGATTTCTGCACCTATTGTCCAGCCACCTAATTGGAATTTACCCTTTGAAATTATGTGTGATGCTAGTGATTATGCCGTTGGTGCCGTACTAGGACAAAGAGTTGATAAGAAATTAAATATTATCCAATGTGCTAATAAAACTCTAGACAGTGCCCAGAGAAATTATGCTACTACTGAAAAAGAATGTTTAGCACTTGTATTTGCTTGTGATAAGTTCAGACCTTATATGGTTGATTCCAAAGTAATTGTTCACACTGATCATGCTGCTATTAAATATCTCATGGAAAAGAAAGATGCTAAACCTAGACTTATTAGATGGGTTCTCTTGCTACAAAAATTTGATTCGCGTATTATTGATAGAAAGGGAGCTGAGAACCTCGTTGCAGACAACTTTTCTAGGTTAGAAAATATTCTTGATGACCCACTACCTATTGATGATAGTTTTCCTAATGAATAATTAGCTGTCATAAATGCTTCTCGTACTGCTCCACGGTATGCTGATTATGCTAATTACATTGTTGCTAAATTTATACCACCTAGTTTCACATACCAGCAAAAGAAAAAGTTTTTCTATGATTTAAGACATTACTTTTAGGATGACCCACACCTTTATAAAGAAGGAGTAGATTGTGTTATTAGACGTTGTGTACCTGAGCATGAACAGGAACAGATCCTATGCAAGTGTCACTCCGAGGCTTATGGAGGACACCGTGCTGGAGATAGAACTGCACATAAGGAATTGCAATCCAGTTTCCATTGGCCTACTATTTTCAAAGATGCCCGTAAGCTTGTCTGGTCTTGTGATGAATGTCAAAGAATTGGTAATATTAGTAGACGTCAAGAAATTCCTATGAACTATTCACTTGTTATTGAACCATTTGATGTTTGGGGGTTTGATTATATGGGACCTTTTCCTTCCTCTAATGGGTATACACATATTTTAGTTGCTATTGATTACGTTACTAAGTGGGTAGAAACTATTCCAACTAGTAGTGCTAATCATAACACTTCTATTAAGATGCTTAAAGAAGCTATTTTTCCGTGGTTTGGAGTCCCTAGATATTGAATGACTGATGGTGGTTCACATTTTTTTCATGGTGCTTTTCGTAAAATGCTTGCTAAGTATGATGTTAATCATAGAATTGCATCTCCATACCATCCTCAGTCTAGTGGTCAAGTAGAATTGAGTAATAGAGAGATTAAATTGATTTTGCAAAAGTCTGTTAATAGATCTAGAAAGAATTGGTCCAAGAAACTTGGTGATGCATTATGGGCCTGTAGAACTGCATACAAAAATCCTATGGGTATGTCTCCATATAAAACGGTTCATGGAAAAGCATGTCACTTACCTCTCGAACTAGAACATAAGGCATATTGGGCTATTAAAGAGCTCAATTATGATTTCAGACTTGCCGGTGAGAAGAGGTTATTTGACATTAGCTCTCTTGATGAATGGAGAACCCAAGCCTGTGAGAATGCCAAGTTGTTTAAATAAAAAGTAAAAAGATGGCATGACAAAAGGATACAAAAGCATGAGTGTAATATAGGTCATTATATGTTGTTGTACAACTCTCGTTTAAGATTATTTGCAGGAAAACTTCTCTCTAAATGGGAAGGTCCTTACATTATCGAGGAGGTCTATCATTCCGGTGCCATCAAAATCAACAACGCCGAAGGTACAAATCCGAAGGTGGTAAACGGTCAACGAATCAAACATTATATCTCAGGTAATCCCATAAATGTTGAAACCAATGTCATTGACACTGGAACCCTGGAGGAGTACATAAGTGACACTTTCCAGAATGTTTTAGACTCCGAAAAGGAATACGTATGTGGTACGGTAAGTAAACCAACTCCAAAACTGTTCAAACATCAATTTTTCTCCGTTTTGGAATATTTAAAAAATTAGGAAAATTAAAAGTAGTCTGAAAGAGACATGAGGCATCCACGAGGATGGAGGGCGCGCCCCTTGCCTCGTGGAAACCTTGTCTGCCCTCCGGATTCCGTTTTCTTGCACGATACTTCTTTTGGTCGGTAAAAATTCATTATATAATCTCCCGAAGGTTTTAACCACCGTATCACGACGAAACCCTCTGTTTTTCTTTTGAGTTGTTTGTGTGGCAGATTTAGAGCAATATGCTGGCCCAGGATTCGGAGGGAGAGAGCTATGTGGCTGATTACCTTGCAGGCCCCCAAGTCTATGGGGACTTGGAGCATTGTGGTTGGACCATGGAGGAAGAAGAAGACTATGACCCTAAGGGAAAGGAGGAGACAAGCTCAGATGAAGATGAAGCCCCACTACCTCAACCTGGGGACATGCATGTGGAGTTTAAAAAATCAAGTCTCCCTAATAGAGCAAAGAAACCCTCAGATCGAGTTTATCCCTTTTCGTCTCTTGCATGAAAACAAACAGGAACTATGTAAGAAGATATTAAGTCTAGAGCAGGAGATAGATGACTTCAGGGAGCAGAATTCTATCCTTAAGCGCAAGCTAAGGGACAAGCCTACATCATCAACAACTCCGTCATCAACACCCCCGAAGAAAGAGACATAAATACATGGGTATGGGAACTCCCCTTGGCAACTGCCAAGCTTGGGGAGGTGCCCCAGTATCGTATCACCATCACACTTCTATCTTTACTGTTTTTCTTAGTTTGATCCTTTTGGTTATATCTTGATCTAGTAGAATAAAGTTTTAGTATGATCTAGCTTTGAGTTTTGTTTTGATCTCTATCTATGTAATCGAGTCCGTGATTTATATATAATAAAGAGTAGTTTTGAGTTGAGGGCTTTGCTTATTTGCTGTGATCTTGAGGGAATAAAAATAAAAGAAAGAATAAAAAGAAATAAAAAGAGAAATGACTTCACACATAAAGAGTGTGATGAATAAAAGTTGTTGAGAGTTGACAAACATAGTTTTGGTCATCGTTGAAATTAATAGGAAGTAATAAAGAAAGAGAGGTTTAACATATAAATATACTATCTTGGACATCTTTTATGATATAACACTCATTAAAATATGACATGCTAAAAAGTTGATGTTGGTCAAGGAAGACAACGTAATGGGTTATGTTTTCTTATATCTGAATAAGTTATATTGTCATGGATCATCCAACATGTTGAGCTTGCCTTTTTCCCTCATGCTAGCCAAATTCTTTGCACCAAGTAGAGATACTACTTGTGCTTCCAAACATCCCTAAACCCAGTTTTTCCATGAGATTCCACCATACCTACCTATGGATTGAGTAAGATCCTTCAAGTAAGTTGTCATTGGTGCAAGCAATAAAAATTTCTCTCTAAATATGTATGATCTATTAGTGTGAAGAAAAAAGCTTTATACGAGCTTGTGATATGCAAGAAATAAAAGCGAGGGACTGCATAATAAAGGTCCCTATCACAAGTGGCAATATAAAGTGATGTTCTTTTGATTAAGATTTTGTGCATCCAACCATAAAAGCGCATGACAACCTCTGCTTCCCTCTACGAAGGGCCTATCTTTTATTTTTACCTTCTACCCTTATACAAGAGTCATGGTGATCATCATTGTTCCTTTTTACACTTTATCCTTTGGCAAGCACTATGTGTTGGAAAGATCCTGATATATATACCCAAGTGGATGTAGGTTTTCATAAAATAATATTGTTGACATTACCCTTGAGGTAAAAGGTTTGGGAGGCAAAACTAAAAGCCCCTATGTTTCTCTGTGTCCGATTGAAACTTCATACCCATAAGTATCGCGTGAGTGTTAGCAATTGTGAATGATAAATTGATAGTTTAGAATGTGGACTTGCTGAAAAGCTCTTATATTGACTCTTTCCAAAGTTATGATAAATTGCAATTGCTTCAATGACTGAGACCATAGTTTGTTAGTTTTCAATGAAGTTTCTGATTCATACTTTACATTGTGAATAGATTGTTACTTTAGCATAAGAAATCATGATGCCCTCATGTCTGTATTTTATTTTTATCGATACCTCTATCTCTAAACATGTGGACATATTTTTTGATTTTGGCTTCTGCTTGAGGACAAGCGAGGTCTAAGCTTGGTGGATTAAATAAGTCCATTTTTCTTTTGTATCAATATTTATTGCATTATGGGCTGTTATTACATGTTATAGCACAATACTTATGCCTATTCCCTCGTATTTTACAAGGTTTATATGAATAGGGAGAATGCCGGCAGCTGGAATTCTGGGCTGGAAAAGGAGCAAATATTAGAGACCTATTCTGCAGAACTCCAAAAGTCCTGAAACTCCACGAAAGTCAGTTTTGGAATATATTAAAAATATTGGGTGAAGAAAGCACCAGAGGGGGGCCAACCACCAGCCACGAGGGTGGAGGGCGCGCCCTACCCTCCAGGGCACACCCCCTACCTCGTGGGCCACCTGGCAGGCCCCCGACATCCATCTTCTGCTATATGGTGTCTTTTGCCCTGGAAAAAATCATAAGGAAGTTTTCTGGACAAAGCGCCACCGTCTCGAGACGAAACCTAGGCAGGACCAATCTAGGGCTCTGGTTGTTCTGCCGGGGAAACATCCCTCCGGGAGGGGGAAATCACCGCCATCGTCATCACCATCGATCCTATCATCAAGAGGGGGTCAATCTCCATCAACATCTTCACCAGAAACATCTCCTCTCAAACCCCAGTTCATCTCTTGTATCCGTTCTTTGTCTCCAAACCTCATATTGGTACCAGTGGGTTGCTAGTAGTGTTGATTACTCCTTGTAGTTGATGCTAGTTGGTTTATTCGGTGGAAGATCATATGCTCATATCCTTAATGCATATTAATACCCCTCTGATTATAAACCTAAATATGCTTTGTGAGTAGTTACGTTTGTTCCTGAGGACATGGGAGAAGTCTTGTTATAACTAATCATGTGAATTTTTATTCGTACGATATTTTGATAAGATGTATGTTGTCTATCCTCTAGTGGTGTTATGTGAACATAGACTACATGACACTTCACCATGATTTGGGCCTAGGGGAAGGCATTGGGAAGTAATAAGTAGATGATGGTTTGCTAGAGTGACAGAAGCTTAAACCCTAGTTTATGCGTTCCTTCGTAAGGGGATGATTTGGATCCATACGTTTAATGCTATGGTTAGGTTTACCTTAATTCTTCTTTTGTAGTTGTGGATTCTTGCGAGAGGGGTTAATCATAAGTGGGATGCTTATCCAAGGAAGGGCGGTACCCAAACACTGGTCCACCCACATATCAAATTATCAAAGTAACGAACGCGAATCATATGAGCACGATGAAAACTAGCTTGACAGTAATTGCCATGTGTCCTCGGGAGTGCTTTGCTTTATATAAGAGTTTATCCAGGCTTGTACTTTTCTACAAAAATGATTGGGCCACCTTGCTGCACCTTAGTTACTTTTGTTACTAGTTACCCGTTACGAATTACCTTATCACTAAACTATCTATTATCGATAATTTCAGTGCTTGCAGATAATACCTTACTGAAAACCGCATGTCATTTCCTTCTGCTCCTTGTTGGGTTCGACACTCTTACTTATGGAAAGGACTACTATAGATCCCTACACTTGTGGGTCATCAGCCACCATTGTCTTCCATCTTCTCGTAAGGGCAATCCACCACAAAGTGACTCACATTGCCAAAATTGTAGCAAGTTCTTACACGTTGCTTGTCCTTTGACCCACTTGAGTCGTTCTTGGTGAAGTTGGGCCTTGAGTTCCTCTTGTTGCTCCAGAATTGCCTTGATCCAAGAGCCATGTGCTCATGGTAATCATACTCCTCTTCTTCTTCATCTTCTTCTGAAATGGCCTTGGACTTCAAAGAAAGTGTGGAGTGATTTTCTTCGACCAGACCCAAGCAAGAGCATTGTCTACGGTCTTGTTCATGATGTTCATGGCAATAAACTCATCAAACACTTCACTTGAGGTTAAGGAGTGAAAGTCCGGCCTTTGACGAATCACAGAAGACATGGCCTTGTTGAAGGGCATGATGGCCTTGAGGAACTTGTGCTTGATCCAAGTGTCATCCGTATCCTTGCTTCCACTGTCTGTGGATAGCAACCGCTAGAGTAGTCACCCTCCGGTAAAGATCACGTGGATCCTCGTGTTGGAGCATCATGAAATCATCGGTCTCATCAAGGACCACTTCAAAGTTGGACTGTTGGATGCTTGAGCTCCCTTTGTACATCGAAACAATGTGCTCCCAACAATCCTTTGCATGAGTGAAAGGTCATAGGTGCGCTAGGTCTTCGGGAGGGACCGCTTCTTGAAGGATGAACAACGCGGAGTGATTGTATTGATTGTCCACTTCTTCTCTTGGGGTGAAGTTGTTTGGATCATGCGGGTAGAAGCCTTGCTCAATGATTCAAGGTTAGTTGAGCAATGATTCAAATGAGAGCTGCGGGAGGAGGGCCACAAATATTAATGCGAGTTGTGGGGACCGGTCCTCCATAGACTAGGAGAGGGGGAACCGAGGCAAAGGTTCATGTCCCATTCTTGTCATGAGGGGAAGGAACATGAGTACCTTTAGCTGCTTCCTTGGAAGAATTGGCCTCCGACTCCGATGCCATGGGATTAACCACGAGCAAGGGATCGGAAATGAATTTTATCCCCTCAAGAAATTCTTTAAGAATGGACTTGACTTCGTCCGTCATAGATGTCTTAAGTGAAGCCATAGCTTCATTTAAGTCGTCTCGAGTAATCGAAGTCAACTCCACGACGTCAGGCACTTCCTCCCCGGTGTCAACCATACTCTTTGGGTGGTGAAACCCTTAATAAAGAGACGAGGATCTGATACCAATTAAAAGGATCGATATGGTTGACTAGAGGGGGGTGAATAGGCAACTACCAATTTTTTTCTTTTGTTAACAAATTAGGTTTAGCAAAAAAGGGTTGCCTAGATGAGGAACTAGCTAAGCAACCTATATGATCTAACTACAACAACAAGTGCAAGCAAATGATACAACACAACAATAGCTTGCACAAAGTAAAGGGAAGAGATAACCACAAGTGGAGCCGGTGGAGACGAGGATGTGTTACCGAAGTTCCTTCCCTTTGGGGGAAGTACGTCTCCATTGGAGCGGTGTGGAGGCACAATGCTCCTCAAGAAGCCACTAGGGCCACCATATTCTCCTCACACCCTCACACAATGTGAGATGTCGTGATTCCACTAGTGGTGCCCTTGAAGGCGGCGACCGAACCTTCACAAACAAGATTGGGGCTATCTACACAACTTGATTGGAGGCTCCCAACGATACCACAGAGATTCACCACAATGGAATGTGTCTCCGAGGTGACCTCAACCGTCTAGGGTGCTCAAACACCCAAGAGTAATAAGATCTGCAAGGGATTAGTGGGGGGAATCAAATTTCTCTTCGTGGAAGTGTAGATCTGGGTCTTCTGAACCAATCCCTAGAAAATCAACAAGTTTGATTGGCTAGGGAGAGAGATCGGGCGAAAATGAGCTTTGGAGCAACAATAGAGATTGAGGGAGAAGAGCTAGGTCTTCTTGGAGAAGAGGACCTCCTTTTATAGGGAGGAAACAAAACCAACCGTTATCCCACAAACCAGCTAGCAGAGGGCGGTACTACCGCTCAAGGGAGCGGTACTACCACACCAGGTAGCGATACTACCGCTAGGCCCAGCGGTAGTACCGCTGGGGCTTTGCACAGAGCATGGAGAGAAGGGGCAAAGAGGAGGAGGCCCTCGAGTGCGCAGTAGTAGAGGTGGTAGGATGGTACTATCGCTCTAGAGCGGTACTACCACGCCTACTGCCGCTCCTACTGCCGCCCAACCCGACACGAGAGTCGACGCCCCTGAATCGAGGCGGTACCAGCCCAGAACAGGAGTAGTAGTGTCGCTTATGGTCATGAGCGGTACTACCGCTTGAGGCCATAAGTGGTACTACTGCTCTGGTACGGCGGTACTACCGCTGGCTCCTCTCAAGACCCACTTCCGTGATAACGGTAAACTCGAAGAAAGAGGGAAGGAGCTGGGGGGTGCAAGAATGAAGTGTACGTGTTGATTCCACCCTAGCCTTTCCGATGTGGACCCCCTCTTGATAGTACGGTGTCTCCTATGACTCAAGTCCACAAAAACCGAAACGAAAGAGACAACACCGTCTTCACTTTGAGCTCCGATGGGAAAGAATCATCTTGTGCCAATGAATGAATATCTGAAATGCTCAATGCACATGATTAGTCCGCAAATGCATTGTCATCAATCACCAAAACCACTTAGAGAGAGACATGCCCTAACACCGGCGAATGGGAATCCTTTCATGGTACGTACTTGATATAAAGCTTAGGGCGACCGCGAAAAGATTGTAGAGCTGGAGCAACCGGTGGAGGTCATCCCCAAGCTGGACAAGGCGATGGACAATAGAGAATTGTCGACCAGGAATTTAGTCTGAGAAAGCTCTTGAAAGGAAAACTGCTAGGATTGTGTTCTCTTCAGAGAACAATTGCGAGGCAGCACTTGAGGATGATGTATATGGGGAAGGGAGATGCCAATACTAGTTTTTTCACCAGCATGCCCGACACCGACTAAGGAAGAATGCCATTACAACCTTGCGATAGGAGGACATTATCTTGACTGGTCAGGAGCAAATTACCACGGTGATAGACGATTTCCATGACAACCTCTTTGGCCAGGCACCAGAACGGGAATACACCTTGGACTTGGGGCTAGTTGGCATCCCATTTAGGGATCTATCGCATTTGGAGGTAGAATTCGTCGAAAAGGAGGTGGAGAAGGTGGTCAAGGCTATGCCTCTGGATAAGGTCCCAGGGCCGGACGGGTTCACATGACGTTTCTTCTCGACATGCTTGCACAGCTGCTGGTCCAAATATATACAAGAGACAAAGTAAGGTTGCAACACAATGGGCCCTATTTGGCCGTATATCCACACATAATTTGTAAGCAGTAACCTTGTGCGGTGCTTCCATTTCGCCTACCAATTGTTTTCTAAAATTGTGTGTGATGGCTCCATGTTTGCCTTGAATAAACCATATCGCACACGTATGTTTTCTAGAGAAACCGCGTGCCTCGTTTTCATCTTGAATAAATGGTGTATGGGGCTAGGGCCGGTGGTGAATGCGGATAATTTTTTCGGAAATGTACTAGGAAAAACATTCGAATATAACAAATATTGCATTACAGACTAAATTA
This sequence comes from Triticum dicoccoides, assembly GCF_002162155.2. Taxonomy (NCBI): domain Eukaryota; kingdom Viridiplantae; phylum Streptophyta; class Magnoliopsida; order Poales; family Poaceae; genus Triticum; species Triticum dicoccoides. The sequence goes on along the minus strand of NC_041381.1, from coordinate 39,859,623 downwards.
ACATAAAAATTACTTAGTATTTGGAGGGCTCCATTCAGAACATTTCAGCCCTTCCAAAGATATACAAGGTACTCAAAACATCGACATATAATTTGGAACGAAGGGACTAATAATTAACTAATTTGACCGCTTGTGAGAGGAGTTGATGTCCACGTCGCACTGGGTGTCGTCAATGCATGGCTGGCTGGAGCCCAAGGCCCTGGCAACATCGTCGTTGGCATTGCACTTCTTAGTGTCGATCTTCTAAGAGCATCTCCAGCAGTTGGCCCCCGGGCGCCTAAAATTAACGCCTGAGGGCGAGCCGGCGCAAAAAAGGGACTGGGACGAGTTGGCCCCCAGTCGTCGGCCTCTGGCCCACACCCAAACGCGTCTGATTTTTTTCTTTAAATTCAACAAGTTGGCGAAGTTCGGTTAACACATGTCTAAATTTGGACAAACTTCGGCATATATTGTTTCCCGACGCGTTTACAAACATAAACTAAAAAAAGAAATCACTGAAAACGGAGTAGTCGCCGTCGTCGTCGGCCTTCTCCTCCTTGACGTGGTCGCCCCTGCTGGACCCCTGCCCGGCGTCGCCGTGGCGGACTGGTGGCGGCGGTGGCGGCGGGTCGTCCTCGTCGCTCTCGTCGAGGACGATGGCTCCTCCTTCTTCGTGGGTGGTGATCTGGCGCTCCCACTCCATCCTCACGAAATCCTTGTGCGCCCATTTCAGGGCCATGTCGTCGAGCTCAGCGTCGCCGGGCTCCGTCTTCACGGCGGGGAGCCCCTGCTCCGTTTTCACCGGCGTGAGCCCCGGCTCCGTCTTCGGCTTGACGAAGCGTGGAGGAGGCGACGAGGAGGCGCGCCGGCCGCCCTCGTTGATGACGATGCTGGCGCTGCGAGTGCGTCGGCCGAGCGGCGTCTCCGCGCAGGCTCGGCCTTGACGCCGAGCAGCGCCAGAGAGCCAGAGGAGTGGGAAGAAGATCGTGACGAGGAGTGCGAGGAGGAAGACGAGGGACTAACGAACCTCCTGGGCAGCCATTGCCCGACACGTCGGCGCTGGGCCGAGGCCATCGGGGGGTATGCCAACGGCGGGTTGTTGCCGCCCTCGAGGTGCGCCAACACGCCGTCGAGCGTGCGGCCGGGGACGCCCCACCACACGTGGCGCCCCTCGCTGTTCTTCGTGCCGCCCAACACCGGCGCCCCGTTGGTGGACGCCAGCCGCTGCTCCTGACGGCGTGCAAAGTAGTCCGCCCACGCCGTGTGGTTGTCGGCACCATACTGGGGGAGGGCGAGCTGCAAGTCGGTGAGGGAGGCACGCACGAGCTCGACCTTGGCAGCGAAGTAGTGGGGGCGCGCCGCGATGTCGGGCAACGCGGGAACGGGCACTCCCCCATGGCTCAGCCTCCACCCCGTCGACCCGGCGTGCATGTCCGGCGGCACCGGAATGTTGGCCTCGAACAGGAGTCAAGACTCATGTTCGTGGACTGAGCGGCGGCCGAAGCCATTGGCCGCCGCAGCGTAGCCGTGGAAACGTGCGGCCATCGGGAGAGGGAGAGATGGGAGGGGGAAGGGCTCGGCGGTGGCGTACGGGAAGAGAGAGGGCTCGGCGGCGGCGCGCTGGAGAGGGAGAGCTCGTCGTCTAGGCTGGTGTGGCCAGAGGCGAGGAAGGTCGACGTCTTAAATAGGCGGGCTCGTGTGTATGCGTGGCGGAAGGGAAGGCGTCGCCGCGCCGCCCGTGAGGAATCAATGGCAAGGCTGACCGGCGGCGACAACCTTGGCATTGATTCCTGCGGGAACCGAGGCGATGAGGGCGATGAAATGCGCGTCTCGCTAACTTGGCGGGCCCGCATCTGTTTCGTGCCAAAACCACTTGCCCCGGCGCCCCCTGCCATTGACTTCCACGACTCCTCTGTTCTCTCTCAAATTTGAATTGATTGATGACCGACTCTAGCCTCCTGCCAGGTGTTTAGCTAGTCCTTTTCGATTAACTTCGGTTTCTACTCATAATTCCTCATTTTCTAATTAATTAACTAATAACTATTGGCAGGGATCTTCACTGGATCTTCACTTCGTTAGAGATTGCTTCTTACCTCCTCGGTTAAAATCACAGGACCCAAAATTAGGTGAGTTAGAATGTTCGTCTAAATGGAAAACATTGATGCATGATATCCAATTGATATATGCTACTGTGTAACTTTAATTTAATTTTATTCATCTTCTTTATCTTCTTATGTAAGACATTATATTATATACATACAATTTTTTATGCGATATATATATACTATAATTGCTTGTTAATTCATTTTTTTAAGATAGGGCCCTATTTTTTTTTAATTTCGCACAGGGCCCCGAATTTTGCCGGCCCGGCCCTGCAGGGTGGCCTCGCCGGAAGAGAGCGTCGATGGCCATGGACAACGCGGAGGACGACCAGCTGGCCTCCATGTCCACGGAGAACGTCGTCCGGGCATACTGCCTCCTCGACAACGTGATCCGTGTCCTCATGGTAAGCCTCGTTCTCCCAAACCTAGATCCCCTTGTTTCACCCGTTGCCGACGCAGCGACGACGGCGCATTGACGAGATCGCTCGAGCACGTACCGGACCAGCCCCTCGTCAAGTAGCTGTGCCGTGAATGCGCTTGCCTCTGATGCCCCATCCATTCAGAAGGATGAGGAGATTCGACACCAGGTAGGAGCTCATCTTCGTTGCCTCTACATGTCCCCAAGTACAACAGGCTCTCCCTTGCACAATTTCAGGCTAAACTGTCAGATGCGTGCCATTAGCTTGTGTTTAGGTCTCGTGGAGATGAGAAGCTGCTACGATCCCATCTTCTGAAGGAGGATGCCCACCATCTAAGGTGCTCAACATCACCATCATTTGTTGCCCACAAGGTGACTTATTTGATTAGTTTTACTTTTACGTGAGAGATAATCCTCAAATACAATCAGAGCAAATTAAACTGCGGCGTCACACATACAGATTGATATGCAGTTTTGCAGATTTTTTGTACATTAACTGACATATAGTTCTATAATTAAATAAAAAACTTTGATCTATACATAAGCCAAATGCTGAAACATAAGCCCCAATTGTCATTCTCATACGACGTATCATGCTGGATATGTTATCGATCTTTTGCCTACCAGGGGTCATCTGGACTCCAAGTTATTCCATTTTCGTTGTCTTTCTAAGCTTTAAATAATTCAATCATGGGATTGAAAAATAAAATAGTATTCAATTAGGTTTAGTGTGTTATCTCTTTGTTTGGAGTGGGCATATTTTAGTTACTTCTTTATCTTAATTAACCTGTATGGCTAATTTGAGAGAAATCTTTTGTTTCACAGGACACACATAACCAAGAAGGGTTGCCTTTACTGAAGCTTCTTGACTAAAAAAATGGTTCTCTGTAACATAATCCCGTGTTTGTTCTTTACGGAGTTGCGAACAATGAGGTAATTCATAATTGTTCAAAAGATTGGTTTCTACTTATTATTTCATATTTTTCTTAAAAGGTAAAGAAACCATGTACTCATGTTTCATTCCTATTTTACGTAAGCTTCTTACTTTCATGTATCCATAATAACTTCCTTCTTATAGGATTTTGTCTCTGACTTCGTTAAAGTAGGTGTCGAATTGATACTTTCTTAGTAAGTTCATACCTGAGTTTCATAAGCACTTCTAATTTCAGCCTAAAAAGGACTATGTGTCTAAGACATTGAAGAGGCTAGAGGAGAAGATAAATGGACAAGTAAGTTCTGCTCACTGCTTCTTTTTTCTTTTATTTGCCAAGTTGTTGTATCTACTCGAGTTGACTCACACACTATCTTCAACAGGTATTAAAACACTTGGTTTATCTCATGAGAGTAGGAGAAAACTCTGTGTAAAGGCGTCAACGAACAATTTTTACTGATAATAATGGTACGAATATTAGACATCTGAATTGTTCCTTGTCTCAATTGTGTTTTGTTCTCCATTGATTAAATTCTGGCTTAATTCAGGTCTCAACTTGCTTCTTGATCTTCTGGCTTCAGTGACCTCGAAACATCAACAGGATGGTTCAATAGCACTATACAAATTAGCCAACAAAGCTGCAACATTCTCTCTGATGGATGCTGAACCTCCATCTCCAACGCGACTGGTTTAGTAGAAACAAAAAAAGGGTGGTTTGTCTTTTACTATGTAGTTATGCTATTAAACTGAATAAGGTCGTGCTTAAAAAAGAGATTTGTCTAACAAAATTGTTATAAAAATATTGAGTTCTAGGGACCTATAACACGGTTTATAAATGTTTTCAATTAAATATTATGCATTGTCAAGTGCTCAAATAACTATACTGTCTTCCATTTCTTAGTATCTATGCTGAGAGCATCTCCAGCCCTCCCCCCGCCGAGCGCCCCAGGACCAGTTTTTTCACCCCAGCGCTAAAAAAATGAGCCAGTCGGACCCCCAAGATCTCGTTTTGCACCGGATTTAGTCAAAAACATAGCCGGCGATCGCGAGCGAGACCCAGAAACCTGGGGGGCAGCTGGGAGGCACCGGCGCTATTCTTATTCCTTTTCGGCCCACTGTCGGTCACTCTCCCCTCTTTCTCTCTCTCCTCTCTCCTCCTTTTCTTCCACCGAACACAACACACCGTGCGGAGATGAGGCGGAGACGACGAGATTCGAAGCGGAGGAGGCGTGGACGGTGTTGAAGGCCGGCAGGAGGGGAGGAGGAGGGCGTGAGGTAGGGGTTCGAGCTCCAGGCGCCATGGGAGCTGCAGCTCGCGGACGCCTGGGTGGTCTCCCACCGCCGCCACCACCTCCCGCTCCTGCCGTGCGTGGTTGTGCGTGGCCGGGACAGGCGAGGACGGGGCGGGCGCTGGCCGGAGCTGGCGAGGCGGGGCGAGCGGGCAAGGCCGGGGTGGGCGCAGGCTGGAGCTGGCGAGGCGGGGTGGGCATAGGCCGGAGCT
>NC_041381.1:39831548-39853996 GCF_002162155.2 Triticum dicoccoides | reverse complement strand
CGGCCGGATGAAAAAACGTCCCTGGATTTTCAAATTTTCCTATAAAAAAGTTGGCTGAATATTTCTATGCTACAATCCAATAACAAGGTTCATTACTGTTTTCAACTCAAAATTTTGCATTGTCAAATGTTCAATTAACTATACTATCTTCCATTCTGGTTACACGGTTCATCTATTGTAAGCATGTGCCTAAACTTATAAAAGATTTCATTGATGAGGTTTCGGCTCAACTGAAAATGGTTTGTGAATCTGATACAGATGAGTTACTTTTGGAAGAGAAGCTTGCCTTTGTTTAGGAAACCAGACACGCCTTTGGAAGGACTGCGCTACTCTTAAGTGGGGGTGCTTCACTGGGTTCATTCCACGTAGGCTAGTGAAAACCATAGTTAAAAGAGACGCGCCTAAGCGAGCGCTTAAGCGCGCCTAGGCTCTAGGCGTTGGCAAAATGCATTGCGCATAACTACGCTTAATCTGTGCATAACTGCGCATAAGCATGCGCTTTGATTAGTAAAGAGTAAGGCGGTGGCAAAACGCACAATTAACGCCTAGCGTTTTTTTGAACTATGGTGAAAACTTTGGTTGAGCATAAGCTTCTGCCTCGGATAGTCACAGGATCGAGTGTTGGTTCCATTATATGCTCAATTGTCGCTAACCGAACATGGCCTGAGATAAAGAGCTTCTTCATACTCATTACAGATCTTAAAGTTCTTTGATAGGATAGGTGGAGTTTTTACTGTGACGAAACAGGTTATGACTTATGGTGCACTTCATGACATTAGCCAGATGCAAGGGCTTTTGAGGTATCGCACAAGTGACTTAACATTTCAAGAGGCTTACGACATAACTGGCCGTGTTCTTGGGGTCACAGTTTGCTCTCCTAGAAAAAATGAGCCACCTCGCTGCCTCAACTACCTGACATCACCATATGTTGTCATTTGGAGTTCTGTAACTGCCTCATTCCCGGGCCTCTTTGAAGCTCGGGAGTTGATGGCAAAGGATAGATTTTGCCACACAGTTTCCTTCCACGTGCCCTTTGCCACAGATCCAGAACGGAGACCTGCTTCGGTGCTCCCCCTAACCTAATTTTGGAGGGGTATTTTTGTCCTCGCGAATTTGTTTTTTTCCTGGCCCGCCGCAGCCCAGATCCAAGCCCTGTCTAGCCCTGTATAACCCAGACCGTATACGTACAGTACCCTGGTCCGAAAAAAAACATCACACGACCCCACGTCCACGTAAGACCTGCCGAATCCAATCATTCACGCGAGCAGCTCCATCAATCTCGCGAGCATTGACGCAGCTCCATAAGTCACGTAGTAGATCTCCACCGGCCGGCGGCTATCTCGTCGCCGGCGATCTCGGCGGACAGCGGGCGCGACAACATCGTGAATCTCCAACGATCGCGCACAGGTACCGCATCCCGCGTCCCCCCTCTGGTCTCGCTCGCGGCAACATCGAATGAACTGCCGCCGCGCCAGTGGCAGTGGTTAACCTAGCGGAGCGGGTAACCTAGCTACCCGGCGGCGCATGTGATCGTGGATCTTGTTCTGGTAGTGCTGCTCCTCGTGATCTGGGTTCACGTAGCGTCGGTTGCCGTCGGTTATGTGCACCATGTGGATCGTTAATTGATGTGGCGGCTAACCTAGGTATCCAGCGGCAGAGGTAATCACAGATCTAGCTAGGTTTTGAGATCGTGCAGTTCCTCGCGATTGAAAGTGATCTCGACGGGTGCCGTGGCCATCTTCCTTACTAAGTTTGGCAGATCTGAACGGCCTCGGTTGTGGTTGTTTACATAACATCCGTGATCATGTGCTATGTGTCTTATATTTCATCATTGATAATGTTTGCACATGTGATGATACATATTATTGGTTGTAGGAAATGGCAGACGAGGAGTTAACTGATATCATGGTAGACATGGAGTTTGGAGAACTGATGAAAGACTGGAGAGAAGATTGGTCAGATGATCAAAATTCAGATCGTCAAGATCGGTCAGAGAATGGGAACGAATGGGATGATCTTAATGTGCGTGGCATTGTCATGTTGTAATTTTTTGGTGGCATCTTACAACATTTAATCTTTGTGTTGAAAATTTATAGATGGATGAGCTTGATGATGATCAGGAAAACAACTCGGAGCTCTCGAATGAAGATTACATTAGTCAGGTACGTAAGTGAAACGTTTTGTTGGCATGCAAATTGAATTTCTTCTGGAACATTATATGATAAGTAATTATGTATTTGTATTGTATTTTTCAGTTCATTTCCGAATGTCATAATGCGTACGACTATTACGGTGAATCCGACGTGGAGACAGACCTTAACGACGAATCATTAGATGCACCTGGTTCTAGGGAGTCCGAGTCGTCGGTCATCATGAGTGAGGTATGTGTGTAATCAATGTTCTATGGATGTAAGTAATGTTAAACCATACAAAACAGTTTTCATGGCTATGTTTTGATTGTGTAGGTGACAGAAGATGGTGGGGTAATGAATGTCCAAGATACTGCCAGTGCAGATGATAAGAGGGATATGTTCATGCAGATAATGGACATGACTTTTATGACTCACGATGCTGCGTATGATTTCTACAACAGCTATTCTAGAGCTAATGGTTTCAGCATTAGAAAGAATAAGGTCAGGTATACCAAAACCGAGGCACATCTTATGCGTTATAGGAAGTTTGTTTGTTCCAGACAAGGGAAACGTGACAGCAAGTTGCTAATGTCGGGGATATACCCCGCGGTGTAAACCGGCCGGAAGTATAACCCGGCCGGACTTGGCGGTTTATTTGAGACCCCGCTGACACTTGGCGGTTCACCGGCGACCCGTTTGGACCTGGCGGTTCACGACTCATTGGTAATCCGGCAGGCGGGTGCGAGGAGCGACAAGAACTAGTGGCCCAACAGGCGTTTCATGAAGGCCGGTTCATACTATGGTGGGCCGGTTTAAGAGGAAAGGCATAATGAATATTTATCTTACAAGGAGTTAAGACCTGGACTTGTATCCGGTTTGTATTAGAGATAGACTAGTCCTAATCCTAATAGGACTCCACATGTAACCCACCCCTTCAACATATATAAGGAGGGGCAGGGCTTCCCAAAGAGGGACAAGCGACAAGCAAGAAGAAACAATCTTAGGGCTAGACACAAAGAGGAGAGCCGGTTTACGGCGACTCCCTCATGATCATAATGAGACCTAGCCTCAAACAGCATGTAGGATTTTTACCGGATGATGTTTCCCGGAGCCCGAAGCTGTCTAAATCCCTGTCTTGTGTTGCGTCTCTCGATTCCGCTCAACCTCTCTCAAGCTACCACATAGATGCGTTGGCCTCGCGACTAAGTCCTCACACTAAGAACATCTGACGTGACAATTCCACGACAGTTGGCGCCCACCGTGGGGCTCACGCACAATGGTGATGAGTTCTTGGAGGGATCTTTTCCAAGAATCTGAGACGTTCTCAATTTTTCGCATGAGTCGGTTTGGAAGGATCTGCATGATCATCAATGAGCAGTCGAGCGCCATAAGCGAATTAAGACGGGAGTTAGGGTTGCGCGTCCGTCTGCCGCCGTAAGTCGCCAAAGATAACAGAAGTTTTCATTGCGGATCCGATGCAAAGCCCGCTGCTCGTATTTGGGAAGAAGATCGCGACACCTATCCCAAGCAGAAATCAAAGTTGTCGTATCCGAGATGGACACGAGACCGGACTGGCTGTTGCTGATTACGTACAAACTTCAAGTCCAGAGAATCAAGCTACGGTCTCTGCTGCTTCCTCCACGTGAAGAAAAATAATTCATCTACCAGGTACTAGTTGAGTGCCCACGTCAAGGTCAATCGAAGTACTACTTTGTAATACTCCCATGTCACACGAAGTTGCAGTATTGCCATGAGCCGCCAGAAATCCACCGTGGCCTCACTCGCTGCCGTGTACCTTGAACCGTCTCCGCCATCTCACGCGCGCCGCTATCAACCACGAGCCGGCCCCGAGTCACCAGGCCGGTCTTTGCCTCGATGGGTCTTCGCCTTGATGGCCGCTTCAGTCTCTGCCAAGTCGCCGACTCCCGCAGTGGTTCGCCGGCATCGGCAAACCGCTGTGTTGAGCAGCCCCGCGCCGTGAACCGCCCGGTGTCGCGGCCGCCTCCCCTGCGGCCCGCCTGCACCTCTGCGTGTTTCCTGAGCCATCGGCCCCGCTGCGCGCGAGTTCGCCTCCACCTCCGCTGTAGCCCAAACGGTTTAGTTCCGTGCGCGGCTTCAAATCGCCGACGCCTCGCCTTCTGCTTCAAATCGGCCGCTCCGGGCCACCGCTCCTCTACATCTACTGATGCCGGCTTCGTCGACCTCCTCAGTAGTTGCCGGCGAGTTACCAGCCTCCACACCCACTGCGGCGCTTCAAGTCACGAGCTCGTTTCAATCGCCATACCGCCATGTGTCTGTTTTCGGGCTGAGTTGCCCTTAACCCATCAAGCTGCATTTTCCTGTATTGAGTCGCTGCTGAAGAGCCGTCCTATGCCACTCATCGCGGACTGGCTCTATTGTGTCTGCTGCGAACCGCCTGGCCGTGTGCCGCCTCCGCCTTGGTCAAACTGCCGGCCCGTCTCGCCTCTGAAATATGCCTCAAGCCGGGGCCCTCACTTGAGACACCGGTCGATTCCCGCGCGTTCGTCATCACCGGAGTACTGGCCGTGCTAATTAACCCGCCGGCTTTGCGTGGACTTTGTGTCGATCCACTAATCCGGTTGCTGCTGCTTCGCATGAATCCAAAGGCGTACTGTTATTCAATGGCACGAAGAGATTCATTACATATACGCACATGAAGGACAACGCTACTACAAAGCCCCGCCAAGACAAAAAGTTATATGCTGGCATGCTTTTGTGCCATACGCACATTACATGGAGATTCAAAAAGGAGAAAATTCATCAAGTCACTGGCTAAAAGCGCTAGGCGACATCTTACGGGACGGTTTGATGACTTGTCTGCCTGATTTTCTTCGTCTCTGCCGCGGCTGACTACTACCTCGCCTCCACCACTGCTGTTGTTGCGGTCTGCTTCAACTCGCTGTACCGCGGCTTTTACCTCTGCTGCTGCTACACTCTGGCACTGGTTCTGCTACGTGGTTTATTAAACATCAGGACAGGCGAGGTACAAGTTCCACCATGAAGTAAAACTTTTGTCCAAAGCAAAGTTCGTGCCCTGTCCGGCAGAGAACAACAATATCATCGGTTATTCAAAGGCATCACGTGATATTCATCTAACTCTATTTTATCAGCACATACTAAATTGTTTCAGAGCAATTATTTGGTCTATGATAATTTTTTGCAGGACCATTGTTCCTTACAAAAAGGTGTCGCAAAAGGGGCGTGGGCAAAAATTATTTTTGCACTAGCGCTCGTTTTGTGCAAGTTGCCACCCCCGCTACCTCAACACACGCGACTGACTCATTGTCCGTGCCCATGGCCGACTTGCCTGCGTCTGTGCCGTTTCCAATCCTGCGGCCAATTTTCGCGATTGCACCGGCTTACAATGCCACGGACGACTCGCCCGTCTGCTCTCGCGGCCGGTTCACGCGTCCACACCGGCTTACAACGAGGAGGACAAACTTGCTTGCACCAGCGTACGATGCCGCGGCCGGCTTATCTGTCTGCTCTCACGGCCGACTCAGCTATGATTGATTTCAGCTTCACCGTGGTGATCATCAACTCTGTGATGAATAATTTTCTGGCTTAACAAATCAGGTGATATCCATCTAAAATATCTTTTATTGGGACATATTATTGTCAAAGAGCAGTTTATCTTTGTCTTGGTCTGCAATATTGTTCATGCAGGACAATTGTTCACTATATCAAAACGACGCGGTTAACTCGCCCGTCCGTGCCGGTTTACGACACCAATATCCGGTTTACAATGCCGCGGCAGACTCGTCTGTCAGAGCCGCCACTGATGATGCGGTCATCTCTGATGTCCGTCTCTCGCGGCCTGGTCTACATCGACATACTGGGCCGCACCATCTGCATGAGCTGTTTATTGGATACGAGCAAGTCACAGCTTGGGTAGCCCAGTTTTCTTTCAAATTGGAGGCAAATTATCGTCAACCACCATCTGCACTGGATGGCTGAATAAGCAGGCACACAAGTCACCGACATTACAGTTCTGGTTAACTTCAAATCGCCAGTTGGAAGGAACCATTGGCCGAGTTGCTGACACGGCTCATACGGGATCATTTATAACCCGCCGCAGTCACCTCAACCTTCTGTGGATTTACATCGTGCTATCAACACCAATGATATACAAGTTATGTCGGTTTATATCATGGTCAAATATGAAGAGTTTCAAGCCAACTCCTCGAGTCACCTTGAGACTCGGGGTCTACGATGGCATGACTCAGCAAATCTTGCTAGTTTCAGCAAATTTAAGAACCCCAGGACAATGGAGGGAAAGATAACCCGGTCCAGGAGGCTACTGTTATTTGAAGGCAGTCAGAAAATTTCCGGCTTAGAAAGTATATGACAGTTACAAAATCCCGGCTCAATGAAGAAGATCCGGGTCATCAGAAAGGATTACGGTTTAAAATCCGGCTCAAGGGAAGTCAGTCTCATTGAAGTTCTCAAATATCTGGTTTACAATCCGGTTCAAGGGAAATATGTGCTCCCACAAAGCTTTGAAGCGCCCAAATCCGGATTAACAATGTCCGGTTCAAAAAGGAATTAACTTCTCACAAGTTCGAGTTTAAAGACCGTCAGAAAATTTCCGGCTGAAAATGAAGATTCCGATTTAAAATCCGGGTCAAGGGAAAGATGTCTCCCACAAAGCTTTGAAGCTCTCAATATCCGGTTCAAGAAGAATTTATCTCTTGCAAAAAAAAAGTTAAAAATTATCGAAGAGGACCTGCTGCCATGATGCGCGGTTCAAACATGGGTATCCTGCCTTATTGGCCTAACATATTATTGATCACATGGGGGCTTCTGCTTCATAAAGCGGGGTCTCTGTCTTTTTCTTATCATGTGTGGTTACATGGAGTTGTTCTGTCTTAGAGCAGCCTCCGGTTTACCCCTTGAAATTTGCTTTTCAAGCTTTGTGATATCACTTGGGGCCTTGGTCGTGTCCGAACCAATGCAACACCTCTTGATAGGCGAAAGCCACCAGATCACTTGGGGACATGGTCAAGTCTGAACCAGTCACGCCTCTTGATCGGCCTAAGGCCATAGAGTCACTTGGGGGCTTGGTCCAACCCGAACCATTGCCACGCCACTTGATCGGCATAATGCCACGGTTTCAGTTGGGGACCTGGCTGACTTGACCCATAGCTACACCTTATTGGGAGCTTGGTCGTGTCCGACCATGGTAACACCATCTGATCGGCTCAGTAAAGCCTCTTTTTGCAAATGGTCTTATCATTGCCTTTGCTTGCATATTTTTTCATAACTGTTATTTAATTTTTGTTGCGTTTTTTAAACCGACATTGTTAATCCGTTTCGACTGTCAATTACAAATTGGCTGAACACGGTCAAATCTTAATCCGGTGACTATCTGCTCGGTTTGATTTTATGTTACCATCTTATTATGGAGTGAACCGGCGTTCATTAACCCGGCTTGACTTTCAATTACATGTTGTCAATACAGGATCAAGTTATAATCCGGAGACTATCAGCCTGGTCTGGTTTGACTACGAGTCGCCAGTATTATATATGGTTAAACCGGTGTTTATCACAACCCGATACGGTTTTATCATAAACCGACACAGTATGAAAGGAGTTATCATTACTCAAGATTGGGGTTATCACCCTTACTACAAAAAGTTGGTAAACCAATGATGTGATCCAATGTCACAGGTATGATATATTTCATTGATTATTCTTAAGTGCAGTCTTGGTTATAAACATGGGTTATATGTTGGGCATTATGACCCGTCCGGCGGTAAACCGCCAGGACACTTTAAACTTGTTGTATGCAGAGACAGGTTGAATAAGGCATGATGATAAATTATCCGGTGTTTGTTAACCCGGCCTGGCTTTGGACTATAAGTCGCCAGTACATATTTGGATTGCGCCATTGGAATCATGCGCTTATAATTCATTGGGTTATATTATTCAAATAGCCAAACTTGGCTGAATTTTCATTATGATATTGAATGAATAAGGTTTTTTCATACCAGATTATGTTATCTTTAATAGCCAACACGGCTGGATTTTTATTACGGTTATCAATGACCAATATTATAATTGAGGTTTTCAAAGTCACTTCTAGTGCAATGGTTATCATATTATTAATGGATATGATTTATTCTACAATTGAAGGAATAGTCCCGAGTCGCTGCAGGCTTACGACCAGGCACTTGGGAGCTACATTATTTAAGTTGAGATTATATCAAATATGCAAGTCTCATATCGCTGCAAGCATGCACCATGACACTTGGGGGCTAATGCAAAGTAATTTTCTGCTCATATTATTGAAGATCCGACTCACCACATTATAATGAGTCGGCCCTCGGGGCTACCAATTGCTCCTATCAACAGTTGAAGGTACAAAGTTTTTTATTCATTATATTGAAGGGTCCACTGCTCAGTTGGTAAAGCACAAGGCTCTTAACCTTGTGGACGTGGATTCAAGTCCCATGATGGGGGTTACATCATATGATATTATTTTCATTCAAGTATATATCAAGTCCCAGCTCAATATTATCTTACTGAGCCAACCCTTGGGGGCTACACATCATTGCTCAAATCTATATGATTATACCTACAAAGTCCCTGCTTATTATTGCATAATGATCCGGCACTTGGGGGCTACATAATATGGAGTATTCAGTTTTTACTAAGTGACTGGGATGAACAACATGGATTTCTTCTTAAGTGGCAGTATTTATATTGAAACAAGTCTTAAGCCATCATTTTGTTCTACTCAAGACTTGGGGGCTACAGGTATTATATTATTATGGAAGAACTATTTTCAAATTCTCTGTTTTGAGCAAACCGGATTGACCCGGCGTCACCAACCATTATGACCTTGTGTCTGCAACCCGGCGTCATCAATAAACATGAACTGGCATTGGCAACAATCATGACCCGGAATTATCAGTTTTTATAACCCGGCAATTTTGGTAATATTAAACCGGCAAGCTTTACATCTTCAGACCAGCTGAACATCAGTTGAATATTTGAAGACCAATATTTTTGTCAAGTCAGAGCATTCAAGGCCGATTCAAGAGGATTCTTTATTTACAAATGTTTTCTACAAGCAAATTGGTTATGAAACTGGTCTATTGACTCGGATTTTTTAGAAGGAGGAAATGACAAGGATTTAAGGATGATCAGATGCCGGTTTACAAGAATTCTTAACCCGGAGCATAATCTGTCAAGTTTGTTCTTGTGTTTATTTCACAGGATCAGTTTAACATGGATAAATGCAAATTAAATTGGGGGCTAATGTCGGGGATATACCCCGCGGCATAAACCGGCCGGAAGTATAACCCGGCCGGACTTGGCGGTTTATTTGAGACCCCGCTGACACTTGGTGGTTCACCGGTGACCCGTTTGGACCTGGCGGTTCACGACTCATTGGTAATCCGGAAGGCGGGTGCGAGGAGCGACAAGACCTGGTGGCCCAACAGGCGTTTCATGAAGGCCGGTTCATACTATGGTGGGCCGGTTTATGAGGAAAGGCATAATGAATATTTGTCTTACAAGGAGTTAAGACCTGGACTTGTATCCGGTTTGTATTAGAGATAGACTAGTCCTAATCCTAATAGGACTCCACATGTAACCCGCCCCTTCAACATATATAAGGAGGGGCAGGGCTCCCCAAAGAGGGACAAGCGACAAGCAAGAAGAAACAATCTTAGGGCTAGACACAAAGAGAAGAGCCGGTTTACGGCGACTCCCTCATGATCATAATGAGACCTAGCCTCAAATAGCATGTAGGGTTTTTACCGGATGATGTTTCCCAGGGCCCGAAGCTATCTAAATCCCTGTCTTGTGTTGCGTCTCTCGATTCCGCTCAACCCCTCTCAAGCTACCACATAGATGCGTTGGCCTCGCGACTAAGTCCTCACACTAAGGACATCTGACGTGACAATTCCACGACACTAACCGAGGAAGGGCACAGCCGTCGGCTCAGAGCCGAGACACGCTGCTTTTGCGAAGCACACTTGACTGTCAAGCTTGACCAAAAGCGTGGGGTTTGGTATGTTGCAAGTTTTGAGGACAAGCATAGCCATATGTTGGCAGGACCGGACGAGGTACCTTTTCTTTGGCCCCATAGAAAAATCAAAGAGTTTGAGAAGCATGAGATAATGTCCATGGGAGCTGCAGGGATTAGAATTCACTACATGATGGATTGCCTCATCAGCAAACATGTATGGTATGGCGGTGTTGGTTTTACCAGGCGTGAAATATACAACCTTTGTGCCAGGGAGAAGAGGAAGCTGCTTTCAAAAGGTGATGCTGCCACAGCCATAGGCATCATGGCCAGTAGGAAACAGAGGGATCCTAGCTTCTTTTTTTAGTACATGCTAGATAAGGAAGGACACTTGAATAGGATGTTCTGGTGTGACTCCCAGTCTCGTCATGACTATGAGGACTTTGGCGACGTGCTTGTATTTGACAGCACGTACAAGATGAACCGCTATGGTATGCCATTCATACCTTTTGTTGGTCTTAACAATCACCGGAAGACCACTGTTTTTGGTTGTGCCATAGTTTCGGACGAGACCGAACAGACATACGTGTGGCTGCTGCAGACTTTTTTGAGGTCCATGTGTCAAAAGATGCCGAAGAGTGTAATCACAGATGCCGACGCTGCGATGATCAAGGCAATTCGCGAAGTCTTGCCAGACGTGTGGCACCGTATATATACGTGGCATATAGAAAAAAATATGAAGATTCACCTCAGTCCCAAGTCCTTGAAGGAGTTTCGAACCCTTCTGTACTACAGCACGTCCACGGCCACGTTTGAGGAGAGATGGCACGCGTTTACCAAAAGATGGCAGTCGGAAAAAATAGTAACATGGTTGAGACGGATGTATAAGAAGAGGAGACTGTGGGCCGCGGCTTATCTGACAGAGGGGTTTTGGCTTGGCATGAAAAGCAACCAGCGGAGTGAAAGCCTAAACTCATGCCTTCACATCCACCTAGACGGTGAAATGACCCTGGTGGATATGATTTTGCATTATGAGAACGCCGTTGTACGTATCCGTGAAAACGAGGCGCGAGATGACTGCACGGCCTCACAGAGTTTACCGGTTCCAGTTACTAGCTCGAGGGAACTTGAGATAGCTGCTTCTCACGTCTTCACTCCAGCAAACTTCTATATGTTGCAAGATGATCTTATAAAAATTGATGGCATGGAGATTGTAGAAATTAAGCTGGGAGACGGATCACAGCAGTACATCATGGCCTGGAAGAATAACTAGAATAGCCGTTTTTGGGTGGAGTGTACAACAGTAAATTCCGCAGAACCTATACGGTGCAGCTGTAGAAGAATAATTCGAAAGGGCCTACCTTGCAAACACATATTCCACGTACTGAAGTACTTGAACATATCTGAAATACCAAAGTGTTTAGTTCTTGTTCGGTTCACGAAACAAGCAAGGTTGGGACTGCCCGCGAGGTGGACAAGCGGTCTGTTGGGATATGGTTGGACTGGGGCAGAGGAAAGAATGAAATATAGCCAGGTCAGTGTGTTAGCTTCAGAAGCTATGCATGCGGCATGCAAACACCCAGCTTTGTGGGATCAGTTACAGGATAGTTTGAAGGCTGTGATAGCTAAGAGTCATGAGTATGATCTGCTACAGGAAAATTTGAGCAACAATATAACTGACTTCAGTAAGTGTGCGGTTGAATATGTAGACGATGGTGAAGGCAACATGGTCGCAGTTAAAGATCCTATGAAAGTGTCCAGTAAAGGTGCAACAAAGGTAGATGAGAACCGCCCTGTCTCGAAAAATGGTAGACCACTCTCTTTTGATGAGTTGAAAACCCGGTGCGGCGCTTGCAAATTGCTAGGGCACACTAAACGTAGCAAGAAATGCAAACTAAATCAGAAGTAAGTGTTTGTATGCATTCTTGATTATTGAAAAAATTATCATTCATTAACTTATCTTGTCTTCTATGATGTGAAGAACAGTGGAGAAGGAAGAAGTGTAGAACACTTGCTTCAATTTTTTACGGATAAATCGAGTGAACAGGGCAGTATATCCTTTTCACATTATGGCATCAATTTTAGTTCGACGTTTAACATCGTGTTTGGATCCTATATATATCTTCTATACCTAAATAGCTAGCCCCCACTACTAGATTTGACTACACATGCGTGCTTCCACATCACCTCAATTATTTACAGCCTTCCAATCAAAATTGTGTGGCATCAAGGAATCATGCATGTGCTCATAAGTTACTTTTTGCATTAATGTAAATTATGCCACCTCATTGGTCATGCATGTCTTATTTTCCCAACGCATGCATGCATTTTTTGCATTAACCTATCAACTCAAACAATGCCACTTCATCAATCATGTCTTTTATTTGTGGGTATTTTTTTCTCTTTTATACATCATTTTGCCACACACACTTCTTTTAAGTTTTATCATTTTTAACATGTAAAACTCTTACATTTAATTTCATTGGTTTTAAGCACTAATTTATGGATTGGTTTTAACACGGTTCCCGCAGCAACGCGCGGGGAATCATCTAGTTGTAGCAACTCGATCGACACTTTGTTTAGTGGGAGTGTCAAATTTTTACATCTCTAAATAAACAACAAAATCCGACCTAAATAACTTAGCTATAAATTAGAAAGAATATTGTACATTTCCCCTCCCCACGTCCTAACTGCCATTAAATCACCTAACTTACCACTCCCCACCACACATTCACGCACCTACCTCGTGCGTCGGTTCGAACTCCCCTTATCCCCACCTACAGTAGATCGAGAAAACCCCCGCCGGCGACCGCTGCAACCGCCTACATGGAGAAAAGCCTCGGCTGGCAGAGAGCGATGATGAAGCTCGCCGGCGATGACGAGGGGTGGCACGCCCAGTTGGCGGAGGTGTGCGGCTGGTTCCCCAGCACGGAGATGTTGGTCAACCACGCGCGTGGCCTCGTCAAAGTGCTCACTGACGCCGAGAAGAAGCGCGCCTTCCCCTACGGCTGTGGCATCCCGCCGGCTCTCCACCTCGTCTGGGCAATGCGAGAGGCCACGCTGAGCGACTCCCTGTTCAGCGTGCAAGGTGGTGGATGCACCGCTCCACCACCATGACGCTGCGGCCAGATCCAGCACGCGTCGTGTTGATGGTGGAGCGCATCGATGTCGAGCTCTCTATCCCTGCGCCCGTGAGCCCGGACTACCAGGTCCGCCACGTGCCGAAGCCAGTCCTACCGTTGGGCTCTGACATCATGGAGGACGACGTGGACGAGGTACTGCTCATCCCTGATGACCCTGAGGAGGGCGAGGAGGACGCCGTGCAGATGGTAGCGCCGGTTGCCGTCGAGGGTGGCAAAACAATGCCCATCGACGTCGAGCTCCTTCCCCTGCACCCTGACATAGTGAAGGTGGAAGAAGAGGAGGTGGCTCAGGATCAGGTGGCGCCGGCGGTGGTCAAGAAGAAGGCTTCTCCGTGTGTGGTGCGCCGCTCACGCCGCCTCAAATTTCTAAAGAAGTGAAGATGGGCACAGTTGCTGAAGGAGGATGAAGCTGTTGGTTATCTTAAGTTAGGTATGTTGTTATATGTTTCAGCATATAAGTTAACATTATTTTGGGTTTGATGTTGGTTAGGTATGCTTTTATATGTAAGCATATAAGTAATGCAATCGGTATGGTTTGATCGGGTTCTTTGTGGCTGAAGAACTGAATATCTACTGCTCACCCTAAGTGCCAAGTTCAGTGAAATATCTGAATATTGAATATGTATTGTTGCTTTGCTTCAGTGTTGCATGGAAGCTGCTAGATGTTGCTCCTATGTTGCAACAAGACAATGTACTAGTCTACTACATAAATCAGTAGTGTTGCTAGGTGATGTGCCCATGTGCATCACATACCAAATATAGAACATGCCAAAAGTGCATTGTCTGTGAAATACAGGACATGCCAAAAGTGCATTGTCTGCCAAATATAGAACATGCCAAAAGTGCACTGTCTACCAATCATTATGGCCCCATGTTATTTATGCTGCAATCTCTGTTACACTTTGCCCATAAAATGAATAGCAAATAATTCAGCATCATTTCATCATGTCAATTACAATGATGTCAATAACTTTATGAACAATCTACTTGATAACTATGGCAGCAATCATAATGGCAAGCAGGCCAAGATACAGAAGACCTCCAAATCCTAAAATCCTATCCCTATATAGCAATATCTCCTTGTGCATCTTAACCATTGCCCTCTTTTCTTTCTCATTCCTTTTAATTTCAGCTTCATATTATGTAATCTTAGTCTCCAGTTTCTTGTTCTTCATGGCAAGATACTTAATGACTGACTTTGCTTTGCTATCCCACTCCCCATCAACCCATTCAACATACTCAGAAGTGATATCATCCTAAATAAATCATGAGCAATTCAAGTCATTTTATAACTGAACTAGTCGCTGCAAGCGTTAAACACTAAACATTTTTGCAGCTTGACCACAATAGCAGTACTAGTTTGAAGATTATGCTCAGTACACTAACCTCAAACACACATCCCCCAAGTGCGCTGCCAAAATTGTCTGCATCTATGCAGACACGGGCACTAGGAGTTTCCTGATGACCACATAGATGGAGCTTGTCATGGCCACAGGTGATGAATTATGGGCGATAATGCTGGGATGTAAAGAACAACGGTAAAGAACTTACCTTTTTGCCACCAAAGTGTAGCACTCAAGAAATCCTAGCCGTGGGTTCTCCCGGCCCGCCACCGCCCACGAAACCCCCGTGCCCTGTTCCACTAGATCCGCCGCCGCTGCCCCTGTGCCACTGAATCCGGCCCACCTGCTTGCAGGACCCAGGGTTCGACCTAACTTGCGGTCGCCACCGCTCTTCTCGCCACAGCCGCCGCCGCCCGATGCCCAGCTCACTGTCATGCTTTCGGCGTCGAGATTTGGAGGCGCAAATAGAGAGGGAGGGCTAGGGATTTGGAAAGGGAAACGAGAAAAGGGGAAAGATTGATGTGAACCTGGCAAAATGGGCTGGTGTAGCGCTGTCGGGAAGATAGCCCCGCCTGTGGGCCCCTCACGTGGTTAGATTGGCCGTGCCTGGCATTATGGTGAGTACAGAAAAAGTTAATTATACATATAATAAAAATACGACGGGTTTGTAAAACAAACTAGAAAAACATGATGCCTGATAACACACGATAGAGCCCATGAGCTGACACGGCTAATTTTGATGAGTGTAATATTACATTTGGCTTGATATATTTACTTATCTACCATGACTACTTTTCATAATAATGTGATGAGGGGGAATTACTAGGAGATTATGCAAGATGATGACATGCAGATAGCTAAGGCAGAATACTAAGCTTGGTAGAGTTTAAAAAAAGTTAAGATTGTGAAATTTTTAATATGAAACTTACGAGAGCAGTTGAAGAGAAAAATAGAATATTATAAAAAATTGGAGAAGGAGAAAAATATTAAGCAAGAATAGTTGATAAGTGAAGCCGTGAAAAATACAATTATAAAAAATTGGAGAAGGAGAAAAATATTAAGCAAGAACAATTGATAAGTGAAGCCAAAACTTTATTGGTACGACCAAATTGTCTTCTCCGAGCGAATTTTATGACCGAATTGTCTTGTACGAGCAAATTGTCTGACAGGCACATACACATGCATGTGCCCTGTTTATTACATAAAATGATAGAACCCCTAAGATAATCATGCCATCGAAACCTTCGACCGGACTAAATCCAAACCAGTAAAACTTCAATCTTTGCATGCTGCATGGATTCTTCAGGCGCGCCTTTTGCTTGTGATTTCGCGAATTTTGTTCTTCACACACTCCATCGTGTTTGAAGGTGACATAATCAACTCTGCGATGAAACGTCTTCTCCTTGCGTCAATGGTGGCCTGCAAAAAATGACATAAAGGTTACATGAACCGAAGTTGCTACACCACCATAGTAGCTAGTCTACAAACAAAAATAACAGCATACCTGTGTAAATTTGCGGGTGATTTTCTCCCCATCCCAATGTTCTAGACATTCTATGACAAAAAGGCCACAAGAGTTCCTGGTACATATGCAGACATTAGCGGTGGGCAATACAAAAATGTGTGTTCTTGTTTGATTATGCATGATGTCCTATTAACTCACCCATCCTCTTGCTGGGGTATGTCATACTCCTTGATAGGCCACTAACTTACGTCCGGATATTTCCCTGGTGTAATAAGATTTGCCTGACGCATATCGTGTGCTATAGCCCTTCGCTATAAAGAGGATAGTGTTAAACAACAATCATAAACAATATGTAAGAGCAATGGTACAAATGTTGGTTACATTACCAGTGCTTTAACAGTCCTCTCAGTCAGGTCGAGAGGATAGAGCGAATCGAGAACTTGGAATTCTTTCTTGATCATGTGCATGACCACGGTCATCCAGTGGCTATTGTCGATATTCAACGCGAACGTCTACAGTGCAAAAAACCATTACGTAGCAAAAGAAATACTTGATGAACTATCCTGTAGTGATGAATCACAAACATTACGTACCTTATCACGCAGAGTATACTCTTTCGTGACTCTATTAACTGCCCCAGCTTTGGTCAGAGCACTATCCATGTTGCAGCAAGATGGCAATGGATCGTCATTTGCGATAGCACGATCTACAAGGAATTTGGACCTCCACACTGGACAGAGGTAACGATCATGACCAACACGCAGCTCCAAATGTCCCATATAAGCATCAATAACCTGCATAGAATATCAGCGCATTACATGTTGAGAGTTGAGACATAGATTTTTGAGCATTTTAAAAATAGGACATACAAGTAGTACTTACATCGTCCGACAGCCATCTATGGCCTAGTACCGGTAGAATCCTTTCGGAAGTCAGAGTTATGCCACGGCCTTCACTGTAGTAAATTTTTTTGTTCTTGTTCTTCTCAGTGCTAGCAGCTAACTCGACAAATGAAACATCAGCATCAATTATTTCCTGCGTCAACTCATCTTCCACAACCTCCGGCACATTATTGTTCGAAAATAGAGCTGCATGAAATAATATGAACGTCAACAATGGTGATCATATGCATTGGTAGTCAATAAAAAAATTAAGAATGTTAGTTACGATACCTCTAGTAGCAGTACTAGTACCAGAGGCTCTCTGACAACGGCTGGTATGCCTGCCGGGCTTGTCAAGTGCGAAGGGGGATTGAAATTTCTTGGGAACGGTCCGGTTCCGCTTACCGGACATAACCTCGTCATCCTTATCGATTGTTGCACCCTTTTTTCCATTCGCCTTAGCCATGAACTTGCTGACAGAAGATGGACAAATGTCTATGTCCGATGAAGGTGCTATAGTAGAAGTACCAACCACCCAAGGGTTTTCCCGTGTAGCCCCACATACATCATTACGCTTAAAAGGTGAAGCTTCCTTGTGTCCATTCAGCTTCGGCGGGGTTTTCTGTTTCGAAAACTAAATCGTGTGAACATTTCTGGATGATAAAAATTAAACGAGAAAATTATAGACAGAAAAATAAATACATAGTACCTCAGGTACGGTTTTATGGTCGGGAGGCACTATATCAGGCTGCGTCATGTCAATGATCGGGTGTCCATCACTGTCCATGTCTTCCTTGTACACAAATTCCTTCTTATCATATGGACCATTCTCGAATGAATCCACTTCGTCCGGATCATTCTCCGCGGGTGGCACGCCAGCAGCCGGCTTGTACATGACACCTGCTTTGTTCAACTTCTCCAACAACCTCTGCAATAGAAATATAAACTTAGTAATGGTAGCATGGTTTAAACAGCAAACATACTCTAAACTATAAAGTTTGGGTGTGACACCTCAGCAACTATATCAGGGATTTGCCTCATCTCGGTGTGTGTGAAGTCCATGCACCGCTTCATTACAAGCTCCATCAAATCTTCCGACAATGCGACTGTCGTCGACTTCTTTGCGTTTCCAATTGCAGTCTTGGTTTTTGGCTTCATGGTAGGCGCATTATTTGGGATGTCGGGCTCCTGAGCCCTATACTCCTGGGTGATATTATTTTCGATCTGCATGCGATATTGAAGTACATGTGATGAATAAAAAATAAATAGTATTAAGTTACAAAACATTTAAGAAAGACGAAACACAATGACTTACCCTTACGTTACCACGGCCGCGCCCATTATCAAAGTCGAACCTATCTCTCCTAGTGGCTGCACCTTCTGTCCAGTTCCTCATAAGAGGTTGTATGGACAAGTTGGGATTATAGGCGCATTCGCCTTGGACCGGTTGCACCTTCTCCCAGTACAAGTACTACAAAAAAATATAAGGATTTAGAGTTAGTAAAATACATCACATAAAATTGCAATGATATGATAATTGACATTATGCAACAGGTCTGATATGTATACCTGCAAGAGAGCCAAATTGCCTTTCGGCCATTGGCGCAGGTGTTTGCCTTTCTTCACTATGCGAAGGCAATCAAGGAAAACACACATGGTGAAGGCATTCCAGTTAATCTTTGAAATACGTTTCACATCGTAGACCAAAGCGTAGTACTGCTTTGGCACAATCTTGCTCGACATGGGAGCAATAATTGTTCATAACAGGACCAGCACTACTTTGCGAAGGAAATCGTCGTCGGTGGCTTTACTTTTAATTATGTCCTCAATGAGATTATCTATCACTATGTTTTCTGATGTCTTACTGAGAAATTGTGGCGGCACCCGCTCCTTCATGTCCTCGCCTTCTTCAGTCTGAATGTCCGGAGCGGACAGTCCTTGGTTCTTGAGGTTAAATATGCACTCGACGTCGACCGCACCGAGAGTCACCTCCCCAACCTGCTCTTGTATAATGAATCTGCCCGTGCTGGCCTGAAAATTCTCAATCATATACCTAATCAGCAGGGTACGCAGTTTAATAGATGGTATCTGCAGCATGCTGCGCAATGATGTATCAGCCACTCTAGCGCGTTGACCGCTCGATAGATATGCAACAAGCTTGCACCATTTCTCCACTGTGCATACTATTTCTCCATTCAGCTCGTCCATCCTGTTGAAAGTAAATATATAACTTCGTGACGTTAGCTAGCACTAAAGCAAAAATAACAATAGGCATGCAAAAATATAAAACTTTCTGGCAGTAGCTAACACTAATGCAAAAATAACACTAATGGAAATACAAAACTATCACCATGTATACTGCAACATGCAGCCAAGTGTGTGCTGTCATGAGGCAATAAAAAAATAACTACAATTGGTAATTGAATTTACTTGCATCTGATCAAGTTCTTTGAGTATCATATAAATTATATAATCAATGAAATTAATATGGTAAACTGTTACTTATTCGTCTGGTTGTCTTACTAACAGGGTGAGAAATTGTTCAGCTGTAAATAAACTAGAGTCTATAGCAATGGTACCTATTTGAGGTTCATCAACATCTAATGTTAATAACTCTTTAATGTTCTATGTGCACAATATTATAATTGGATCGTGTGACAAAAATATAATTGGATCTTGTGACAAAAAATGTATTGCGTCATGCTTCTCGAGAAACAACATCTTATTCTACCATGCTATGAAAGAACCAAAGAATGTTTTCATCTACGCCATCTGGTCAGAACGCATCTAGTCCAGTTCATATTAGTTGAAATTATGTGGTAAACCTAAGTCCATCAAAGGAACGAGACGGAGGAAGTAGCTTACTTTGAAGGCGCGAGGGAA
This sequence comes from Triticum dicoccoides, assembly GCF_002162155.2. NCBI lineage: Eukaryota > Viridiplantae > Streptophyta > Magnoliopsida > Poales > Poaceae > Triticum > Triticum dicoccoides. The sequence goes on along the minus strand of NC_041381.1, from coordinate 39,834,153 downwards.
AGAGGACAATTTACTTGATCTGTCGACGAAGATGAAAGAAGTCGGCGATGCATTCTCGACGTAGTTCATCGAGGTCGGCCTGCACGTGCGGATGACCTTGATCTTCTCGGGGTTTTTGTGGCGTGTGGGATGCGGCAGACGGAGCTGTCGACGCCTCGCCGGCAGGAGTAGATCTAGTCGACGACATGTGCGAGGAGGAGGAGATTATATACGAGGTCGACACCTAGGTCGTCGTAACTTCCCTGTGGCCAATGTCGTGATCTATATTTTCCTCTGCTGAAGCGAGGCTGAACGTGCTCCTCAATCGTAGGGATTAGGAACATATGGATTAGCACGATCCCAGAATTGTGTAACACAACGGCAACTACTCCCGTGATCGACGTGCGTGTGATCGACGTGCATGGAAAGCGCATCGTCGTGGGCTCCACAATATGGATCCGACACTTATTTGTGGTCTGGGCCGGCCCACCAACCTGCATTGTTTCTTCCCTCAAAATAAATATCATTGGTTCATCCCTAAAAAAAACTCTTTGTGACACATATTAGTTATTGTATACTTGTATATGTTCAACAATATTTATAGTATCTCTATCATTTCTACAATATTATACATGCATCGAGTGTCGGAAATGAAGGATACTTGTCATGCATGCATGCCATGGTCATCGTAGGTTACGGCTTAAGTTTGGGATCATTTCGTGAGATCGTAAAGAAGAATAGATACAGGGTATCAAACATATAGAGTTTTTGCATCAAAGGTACTTCGATCGAGATATTGGACATAGAATGCCACTCTTTAAGAAGGAAAAAAAGGTTACGCATAAACCACTTTCAGACCTGCCCTCCGGTAGACCCGAATGGTCCTGCTTGTACATGGTGCATGTGGAAGCATGCATGAGATGACCCCAACTTTTGGGAGCATGTGAGCATGGCCTATTTGCCCCCCCCCCAGGCAAGGTGTGCACGAGTTCAGACACAAAACACACGTTGCGTCACGTGGGGGCAGTGTTGTAGGGTTTTGTCGCCGGAAAAACCCTAGAAAAAGCATCGAGTTTTGGAAATGAATGATACTCGTCATGCATGCTTGCCATGGTCATCCTAGGGTGTGCATACAGTTTGGTCTGAATTGGTGAGACCGAGAAGATAAACCTGCTCCTGGTACATGGTGCATGTGGAGGTATGCATGCGACCGTCCCAACTACATTTGGTTAATAATATTTCAAGTATCAAACAGAAAATAAAATTTATAATTTGGAATGAAGAATTGAAATAACGAAGAAGTGCAATAGAACATAACATATTATCTTACATTTTGGAAATATTTCGAATATAAAGAAGAGAACAAATATTAGAATGAAGAAGTGAAATAAAACAAAACATTTTATCTTACAAACTAAAAATATTTCAAAAATAATGAAGATAAGAAATATTAGAATTAACAATTAAAATAGAACACACCATTTTAGTTTATATTTCATAAATATTATCAATATACAAAAGAGACCGAACAAATGAAATAAAACACAACAGAATTTGGCTTATTTTTTAAATTTTAGTAAAAACTTTTACAAATAATATAGAAAAAAGAGATTTGATTTTAAATATTAGAAATATAAACAAGAAAAGAAACAAAGAAAATAGAAAACATATCAGCGCACGGGTAAGGCTGCCTTGGGCCAGCCCGCCCGAATTGGGCCCAAGGCGGAGCCGCGCAGGGCACATCGCGGCGCATAGCCGTTGGGTGGTGGGAGTTTAGTCCCACCTCGCCAAGCGAGAGAGCGCCGCACCGGTTTATATACTTGGCTGCGACTCCCCTCACAAACTCCTATCAATTGCAGGCAGTACATTGCCTAACTCTCGTACCCTCTGCCCCGTGGGGCCTACTAGTAGCAGAGATATTCTGCACCACGGGCCTGCATCCTGGCCCATGCACAGTAGGGTTCCTAGTCGTATGCAGGCCGTGGAGTATGAATTCTCCTGCTCTTGTAGGTGGGCACTTTTTTTGGCATATTGCCATGTGTATTGATCTTCAAATCACACACTAAATTATACACATGCTCACTTGCATTCAATACACAATTTCTTTTGTAATACATGACAAGTTAATGTTTTGACCTTCAAGTCATCAAATAATTTTTTTTGAAATTGTTTGAATTTTTTATTAATTTATAATGCCTTCTAGACTGACTGGTCAAAACATCGGTCTATACCCCAGGGGGGCATTGTAAAAAATTCTTTTTCCAAAAACTGGCTTAAATTAGACCAAATGGCCCCTCCGGAACGCGGTCTTTTTTTCGACCACCTCCAAATGACCTCAACTTTGGCACACATGATCTATTGCACAAATAGAGGTGGGTTCCAAACGTTTTCTATTTTTTTGAATTTTTTATTAATTTATAATGCCCTCTAGACTAACTGGTCAAAACATCAGTCTATACCTCAGGGGGGCATTGTAAAACATTCTTTTTCGAAATTTTCTTTCATAGCCATGATTGGCACATGTGGGTCACCATGTTCAAGAAAGTTTGTGTGATTTGGAGGTGGTGGGAAAAATCACATTTTTTTCAAAAACTGGCTTAAGTTAAAAGACCAAATGGCCCCTCCG
>NC_041381.1:39828709-39829800 GCF_002162155.2 Triticum dicoccoides | reverse complement strand
ACTGGTCAAAACATCGGTCTATACCTCGGGGGGCATTGTAAAATATTCTTTTTCCAAATTTTCTTTCATAGCCATGATTGGCACATGCAGGTCATCATGTTCAAGAAAGTTTGTGTGATTTGGAGGTGGTGGGGAAAATCATATTTTTTCAAAAACTGGCTAAGTTAGACCAAATGGCCCCTCCGAAATGCGGTTATTTTTTTGACCACCTCCAAATGACCTCAACTTTGGCACACATGATCTATTGCACAAACAAAGGTGGGTTTCCGAGGTTTTATAATTTTTATAATTTTTTATTAATTTATATTACCCTCTAGACTGACTGGTCAAAACATCGGTCTATACCTCAGGGGGGGATTGTAAAATATTCATTTTCCAAATTTTCTTTCATAGCCATTATTGGCACACTTGGGACACCATGTTCAAGAAAGTTTGTGTGATTTGGAGGTGGTGGGGAAAGTCACATTTTTTCAAAAACTGGCTTAAGTTAGACCAAATGGCCCCTCCGGAATGCGGTCATTTTTCGACCACCTCCAAATGACCTCAACTTTGGCACACATGATCTATTGCACAAACAAAGGTGGGTTTCCAAGGTTTTATATTTTTTTGAATTTTTTAATAATTTATAATGCCCTCTAGACTGACTGGTCAAAACATCGGTCTATACCTCCGGGGGGCATTGTAAAATATTCTTTTTCCAAATTTTCTTTCATAGCCATGATTGGTACATGTGGGTCACCATGTTCAAGAAAGCTTGTGTGATTTGGAGGTGGTGGGGAAAATCACATTTTTTCAAAAACTGGCTTAATGGCCCCTCCGGAATGCGGTTATTTTTTCGACCACCTCCAAATGACCTCAACTTTGGCACACATGATCTATTGCACAAACAAAGATGGGTTTCCGAGGTTTTATAATTGTTTGAATTTTTTATTAATTTATATTGCCCTCTAGACTGACTGGTCAAAATATCGGTCTATACCTCACGGGGGCATTGTAAAGTATTCTTTTTCCAAATTTTCTTTCATAGCCATGATTGGGACATGTGGGTCACCATGTTCAAGAAAGTTTGTGTGATTTGGAGGTGGTGGGAA